>NW_028318370.1:157916-315833 GCF_062004578.1 Staurois parvus
TTACCTGCCCCACGGGCGCAGTGCAGTGCAGATGTGGTTTTCCTGTGGGTTAGTTGCACTTTGCCATAGACTTCTATTATGTCTTGCAGGTGTGGTGCACTTTCAGAAAGTTCACCAAAACCACAGGATACAATAGAAGTGCGCTTTCCTGAGGTCGAGAGCCACATCAGAGGGCTCCGAGGGCCACAGGTTGAGCATTCCTGATATAGAGGAATCGGGACCTCCTTTTTTCTGCTGGTGATCCCTCTACAGATGACTAAAGATAGTGATTCCTCTGTAAGACACCCTAGAGTTCCATTCTGTTCCCAATTGTTAGGCCCCACCCTTTGCTCTTTTTTTAATAATTCGAAACAAGCCTCCCAAATCTTTTTCCTCCATAGTTCTGGTCAACTCTGTACCCCCTAAGTTTCTAAAATTGATTTTTTTTTAAAACTATTTTGAATTTAGATACGTTGAACTACAGTTTCCACTGCTTCGACTGATCTTCATCACAAATGGTAGCTTATTGCTTCTGCTGTTCCCCCTTTTTGTTTTGTGGTACCGAGCGAAGGACTGTGAGTGATATAACTGTAGTGCTGAGGTCTCAGAGATGCAGTGCTTACAGCCGGAGCAACCAGGCAGTCCATCGGGAGCTGGACTTCCTTGGACATGTAAATTAGATTTTCAGAACAGAAGTATGGTAACATGTCAGTGAGGGCCTCCACAGGAATGAGGTGTACCTGCTTGAAACCTGTGAAGGTAATCCTGCCTGGGTGTCAGGAATGGACTTGCCAATAATGGTGGGACTCACCTGCCTTGTGGGCTGCAGTACCAGGGCTGGCCAGCGGGTGCTCTCAGCAATCAGAGACTCACCCCTGCATTCAGCCAAACACCTGAAGCCGATTGCAGGGGTTGCATTTAAGGCATGGCCAGACTCACAGTCAGAGCCTTGGTGTGTGTTTTTCCATGGGCCCCTGTATCTTGTATCCTGTATTCCTGTTCCTGTCTGACTTGTTGCTGACACTGCCTGATCCTGACCTCTGCTGACTTCTCCTGTTTGATCCCTGGCTTGTGACCCTGACCATTCTCTGCCTGACCCTCTGTACCGCGCTGCCCGTGAGTTACTGAACCCAGCTTGTGACCCCGATCACTCTCCCGCCTGTTCCTGGTACTCCGCTTGCCCGTTTGCTACTGACCCAGCCTGCCTGACTACTCTTTGCATTGTATGTATTGTTATCTGTGGGTGGTTTGGTTTGGTTTGTTTGCACTGTTTCGGTTTAGTTTTGCACTGCGTTTTGTATTGTTAGTCTTAATAAACTATATTGTTTATAACATATCTGAAGCCTGCGTTTCCCTGTGTCAGTCCACACACCTCTGGTCATACCTGGAGCCCTGACACTGGGATTGGGATTTAAGCTCTAGGTAACCCCTCCACACCCATCTCCATCCTTCTTCAGGCTGGTCCATTGATGGCAATGGTCTTTCCTCTTCTTCCTTGGAGGCAGCATTCATTCAACCTTGGCGACAGAGAACCTCTAGCGGTGAAGTAGCACAGGGGACACCCCGGGATTTAAGGTTTTACAACAGCATTTGCTTCTTGTTAACAGGGGCAGGGCAGATAATTACAATTCTGAAATGACCAGGTTATCAGCAGATGCTAAAAGTTTTTGGCAGATGTAGTGCAGTGGTGGCCAAGCCATAAACAGACATGTTGTGTTCATTCCACGACTTAACCAATGGAAAATGGTACTGAAAGAAACATGCATGTCTGTGCCTTTGAATCTTTGACCTGTAACAGGCATCCAAAAGTCAGAATTGTCTACAGTAATTCAATACTGAAGACAGGATCACCATGACATCTAGGCAACTGGTGGCATTTGGTTAAAGTGGACCTACCCTGAAAATGCAAGGTCTTCTTATGTCATTGCTCCCTCATCCTTTCTACCCTGGTTTCTGACACACTAGCTTAGATGAAGGTGACATTACTTGGCCTTCCTACTGGATCCTGGGAGAACCGAGGGACCCATCTTCCCTGGATGAGCTTCTAGATGGTGCATATCCAGCCTTGGATAGAGTAGGCTATGTTCTAACCCTACAAAAAACCAATAGCTGTGCCAATCCTTCACTCCATCCCATGAAAATTGTATTAGAAAACTAAGGTGTTCACTATTATTGACTACCTTCTGAAAATGTTCTCTTCTCTTTTCTAATCATGTGACTGTCACCTGGCCTGCGGTATTATGTATACTGCATTGTAAGGGTAGATGTTAAGGCTTGCCCATTTACCAGGGATGGAGCAAGAGAGAAGAAAGGTGCCAGCTGCCCAGGGAGCAAGAATGAAAGTAAGTATCCTCTCTATTGTATCCCCCAAGGCTAAACAAGCATTAGATCCTTACTAGATATGTGCAGTTGGTTTAAATCCGAATCAAAATTTGGAGATTCAGATGTATCCAAATTTCCTAATTACAATAGTAACGAGTCTGAAATAACATAACATTTAGTCTGAAATTCTAATTGAATTTCTAAAAATAAACATATTGCTGATTTCCTTCAAACACTAAGTGTATTAGTGTTATATCTGTTTTCCAAATTTCGAATAGCCAATAGAGTGGAATAAAAGAAAAGAGAATACAATATAAAAGAACAGAATAGAAAAAAAGGATTAGAAGATAACAGAAAAGAATAGAAAAAATAGAATAGAGTAAATTAAAATAGAAGAACATAGCTGTCTTCTGAAATTCGAAAAGAATAGAACAGAATAAAGCAGAATAGAAAATAAAGTATTATAATAGAATAGAAGCATAAAAATAGAATAGAAGTAAAATAGAAAGACTATAAACGCCTTTCAAAATTCGAATTTCAAACAGAATAGAAAATAAAAGATTAGAATAGAATATAAAAGAATAGAAATTAAAGGATTAGAATAGAATATAAAAGAATAGAATAAAAAAAATAGAATAGAATGAAATAAAATAGAAAAAATGTAGCCATTTTCCAAAATCCGAGTAGAATAGAATACAACAGAATAGAAAAGACTAGCATAAAACAGAATAGAATAGAAAATAAAAGAATAGAATAGAAAATAATAGAACAGATGACATGTGACAGATCCCAGAAGACTACAGGACCATTCAAAAAGTGCAGCACTGCTCGCGCATGCGCAGTGGGCACCCAGCTGTGAAGTCATAAGCTGTCACAACCAGGTGCCCACACTGAAGATGCCGGGGAAAGAAGACAGCCGGTGAAACCAGCCATGGTGAGGATACCACAGGATCATGGGACAGGTAAATTTCTGTATTTTAAAAATCAGCAGCTACAGTTTTTGTAGCTGTTAACTTTTTCTTTAAATCAACTGGAACTCCGCTTTAACAATCCAAAACTAAACAAATGTTTTCATTCTGCACGTCTAATCCTTACTATACCTGAAGTTCAGCTTTAAGCAAAGGAAGCTGCGCCATGTCGGATGATTGAGACACCAGGCACCTTTTGTTACTTCTGTCTGCATCCTTGTACAAACTATTAAAAAGTAAGCCGACAATAATATGCTGTCTTATAGTTGTTGTGTGAGAGACCACATGATGACCAGTGAGGGGATTCTACAGCTATATCCCCCTGTAATGAACACAAAAAAGACACTGCTCTGTGTGAGCTGCCTGGAGTAAGAACCATTGAGAGGGTAAACCCACCTACAGTAGGTGATGGCATGAAAGCCTGTATCTTGCATGACTTTTAGGCCTCATTCAGACTGGCAAATAAGGGTGGATAGGTTGCGGCATTCACCCCCGGTTCACATACAGTTATGTTCAAAATAATAGCAGTGTGTTGAAAAAAAGTGAATAAAGCTCAAAATCCTTCTAATAGCTTTTATTTCCATCCACACAAATGTATTGGGAACACGACACATTCTATTCCAAATCAAAACATGAAGAAAAATAGATCAAATTTGTGTTGTTCCTCTAAAAAAAAATGTAAGAAAAGTGAATGTTAGACGGTTCAAAAAAATAGCAGTTTTTGTATTCTTCTTTACAAACTCAAACATTCACTATATAAACTGAGAAATGTTTGAAGATTTTGCTTTCCTTTGAATGACTTCATGAATATTTGGTTGTAGTCGCACTGTTTCTGAGAACTGCTGTACATCTGTGTTGCATGGAGTCACCCAACTTCTGGCCCCTGTGATCAGGTATTCCAGCCCAGGATGATTGGACCACATTCCACAGTTCTTCTCTATTTCTTGGTTTTGCCTCAGAAACTGCATTTTTGATGTCACCCCACAAGTTTTATTGGATTAGGATCCGGGGATTGGGCTGGCCACTCCATAACGTCAATCTTGTTGGTCTGGAACCAAGATGTTGTACGTTTACTGGTGTGTTTGGGGTCGTTGCCCTTGAAATGGGTGTTCCAACAAGACATTTCCTCTTCAGCATAAGGCAGCATGACCTCTTCAAGTATTCTGATGTATTCAAACTGATCCATGATCCCTGGTATGCGATAAATAGACCCAACACCGTAGTATGAGAAACATCCCCATATCATGATGCTTGCACCACCATGCTTCACTGTCTTCACAGTGTACTGTGGCTTGAATTCAGTGTTTGGGGGTCGTCTGACAAACTGTCTCCAGCCACTAGACCCAAAAAGAACAATCTTACTTTCATCAGTCCACAAAATGTTGCCCCATTTCTCTTTAGGCCAGTCAATGTGCTCTTTGGCAAATTGTAATCTCTTCAGCACATGTCTTTTTCCAACAGTGGGACTTTGCGGGGGCTTCTTGCAGATAGCTTGGCTTCACATAGGCGTCTTCTAATTGTAACAGTCCTCACAGGGAACGTCACACCTTCTTTCATCTTCCTGGAGCTGATTGTTGGCTGAGTCCTTGCCATGTTGGCTATTCTTCTATCCATTCGAATGGTAGTTTTTCGCTTTCTTCCACGTTTTTCAGGTTTTTGTTGCCATTTTAAAGCATTTGCGATCATTTTAGCCAAGCAGCCTATCATTTTCTGCACTTTTTTATATGTTTTCCCCTCTACAATCAACTTTTTAATCAAGGTACGCTGTTCTTCTTAACAATGTCTGGAACGACCCATTTTCCTCAGAATTTCAGAGAGAACTGCACTGTAACCAGCATGTACAACATTTGCTGCCTTCCTTCCTTAAATAAGAGCAATAATTGCCACCTGTTTTTCAAAGAATGAATGACCTCATTAATAGAACTCCACACTATTATTTTGAACATGCCCCTTTCAATGAGTGATTCAATTACACAGAATCAGCAGCATGCATGTCATGACTGTTGGGTCTGTTGGATTTCTATTACTCTACTACACCTGCTAGGAAATTATTTGCCATGTAGAAATATCATTGCTACCAAATACAGTGATTGATCCGGTTAGTGATATCTGACTCCTATTATTTTGAACATAACTGTATTCGCGGGCCGCGTTTTGCACGGGCACAAGAGCCCATTCATTTGAATGGACTCCCGTGCCCGGAACATGCAGGGAAGAGGTCCCTGCACTGCTTTGGAAAACGAAGCCCGCAGGTTAACCTCGGTTCCCAGTACGATTGCGTTTTCCAGTGTGGCGGCGTGCGATTAGAACTAATGGCACCCGCCAGCGGGTCCGCATTCCTCTGTGCGGCTGCACGGATTTTCGTGCGGATCCGCAGCGGCATCACCCACACAGATGTGAATCTAGGGTCAAAATGTGGCTAAAGGTCACCTTTGGGTGCAGAAGCAGCAAAAACGCTACGGCTGCATAAAAACTGGACGATTAGCTGCGGCCAGGTTGTCTGTGACCAGAAACGGCATCCCTGGACACAAAGAGGTTGATTTACTACAGCTGGAGAGCGCAAAATCTGGTGCAGCTCTGCCTAGAAACCAATCATCTTCCAGGTTTTAATGTCAAAGCTTAAATTGAACAAGCTGGAGTTAGAAGCTGATTGGTCGCCATGCGCAGCTGCACCAGATTTTGCACTCTCCAGTCTTCGTAAATCTCCCCCAAACTGTCTGCAACCAGTGCCAGTCAAAGTCCCTAATTACATGGTTACATAGAAGAAACAGCAACACCCTAATTCCAACAAAGTTGGGACGCTGTGTGAAATCTCTATAAAAAAACAATGCAATGATTTGCAAACCCATATTTTATTCACAATAGAAAAAATAGAAAACATCAAAATACCTGGTATGTCACCGGTCCTCAAGTGGCAGCTGCAGGCATCACGTTAGTACCGATATTTAGCGGTTGGCTTTCTTGTATGAGCAAGCGGAGCGACTAACTAGCTGCTCGATCGCTATTACAACCAGCGGAAGGGTCCATCCCCCCCTCCCATGGCTTTATCCGGGAGTCCCAATTGGCTAGTCGGTGCTACCGCCAGATAGTCAGGGAGCCAAACACCAGATCAGCTTTGGTCGGCTCTGTTAAATAGTAAACCGGAAGCGATGACCTGACATCACATCCGGTTTACTTGGAAATAATTTGCGCCATTTTAAAAAAAGATAAGCATTCAGTCACAAAGATCTTGGTGTGATTGAATGCTTTTGAGGGCAGAGGAGGGATTTGGGGCCTTATTGACCCCAGATCCCTCCATAAAGAGTACCAGTCACAGGCCTATTGCTGTCATAAGGGATGTTTACAAAAATGTATTAAAGCATGCACACAGGGTGTTTAGCCCCAATGCATGAGACTCTAGAGTTTAGGTGAAGGTGCACCATCCATCACCACTGCCAACAGCATGGAAAACTCTATGGAGGCTGAAAAATTGCTGCAGCTGGACAATGCTTGGAGTGCTACTAAAGTTTAGGTCAGTATGGGCACAGGGTTGAATGCCTGGAGTTCAAAGTGTGACTTCCAAGCATTCATCCCCTGGGTACTTTCAGCCCTAAATATAAGTAGTACTCTATGTACCATCCCGCTGCAGGAGCTTTTACAGCCTCCATAGAGTTCTACAGGCTGCCTGAATTTGTGCTGGACAGTATGCCCGCACCTAAATGTCCAAGTCTCATGCATCACTTTCTTGGGGGCCTCCCCGGCAGCGGTTCCCAGGCTCTCCCATTCCTCTGGGGAGTCTGGGACCATGAGAAACAGATTTCATAGTGAAAGCAAAAGGAATTTTGGGGATCCCAATGAGTCTAAAACCGTATTACGTCACTTCCCGGTCCACAGCTTTCATTCCTCCACTAGTACAGCCGAGAATGCAGCTATTCAGGCACAATATGTGTTTGAATAGCTGCATTGGAGGGCAGATGAGACATTGGGGGTCTAATAGATCCCCAACATCTCTATGACTATTTCCGGACCAGCGACGTACCCGTACATCTCTGGACTTACCGTGGTTGTACTGGAGCTGCAGGCATCACCCCAATACCGTTTTTTAGAACCAGCGGTCGTCTCTCTTGTACAAGCAATCAGAGCGGCTACTAGCCACTAGATTGCTTGTGCTTGGACATCTCTCCTCCTCCCTCCACTCTCTTAGTATCTCCGTCCCACCTAGAGTCCTGAGCAACCAGCCGGAGCGTCTACTAGCCACTAGATTGCTTGTGCTTGGACATCTCTCCTCCTCCCTCCACTCTCTTAGTATCTCCGTCCCACCTAGAGTCCTGAGCAACCAGCCGGTGCGTCTGCTAGCCACTAGATTGCTTGTGCTTGGACATCCCTCCTCCTCCCTCCACTATCTTAGTATCTCAGTCCCACCTAGAGTCCTGAGCAACCAGCCGGAGCATCTACTAGCCACTAGATTGCTTGTGCTTGGACTTCCCTCCTCCTCCCTCCACTCTCTTAGGATCTCCGTCCCACCTAGAGTCCTGAGCAACCAGCCGGTGCGTCTACCGGCTGGTCGGACAGCCAAACAAAGCCAGAATCGGCTTTGATTGGCTCTCCTTTATTGTGAACTGGAAGCGATGACCTGACATCGCTTCCGATTTACTCGTAAACGTTTGGCGCCATTTTTAGAAATCTGAAAGCATTCAAAAACACTGATCTTGGTGTTTTGAATGCTTTCAAGTGCACAGGAGGGATTTGGGGTCTCATAGACCCCAGATCCCTCCATAAAATTACCTGTGTATTGCTGTCAAAGGGGATGTTTACATTCCTTGTGACATCAATAAAAGTGGTAACAAAAATTAAAGTGTAAAAATGAAAAATAAAAAAAATGAATATAAAATAAAAATGTAAGTGCCCCTGGCCCCCCCATGCTCACGCGCAAAGGCAAACGCATGCGGCAGTTTCACATGTGCGCAAACTGCCAGCGTCCCACACATAAGAGGTAACACCGTGGTCGTCAGATCATGGGCAATAATTCTAGCACCAAACCTCCTCTGTAAATCTAAAGTGGTAACCTGTAAAGTTTTTTAAACATCGCCCATGAATAGTAAAATTTGTCACTATTGCACGGGCGTGTGCAATTTTCAAATGTGTGACATGGTTGGTATCTATTTATTCAATGTAACATCTTTTAATATTTTACAAAATAAATTGGGTTATGTATTGTGTTTTTTTTTGCAATAAAATTAAAAAATTATATAAATTGCATTTGAAAAAACGCTATGCAAATACCATGCAACATAAAAAAATTCAAGATCCACCAATGCATTCTCTAAGGCCTCTGATTTAAAAATATATATATAAAATGTTTTTGTGAGACACTTTCTCACAAAAAAATACTGATTTTAAAATGGAAACAAGAAATGCCAGAAATGGCCTGGAGCTAAGTGGATAAAGGGGACCTGTCACATGCACTTGCTATCACATAGGGGACTTGTTGGTCCTCCTGTGATAGCAATAAAAAAAAAAAAAGGATTATATAAAATAAAAAATTAAAAAAAAAAAAAAAAAAAAAAGATTATATACCATATAAACGTGAAAGCACCACCATAAACCCCATATAAGAAGCGTAGCAAAAAAATTCAGATTTCGACGTGTGCAACAAAATTGCCCCAACAGACAAGTAGTTTATCAAAATAGGGTCAGAATAGTGGTGGTTGGCTAAATACTTGTGACATTCATTCAACAATTTTTTTTAGAAATAGACCCCAAAGTGCGCATTGACATAAATTTCTCTGACGTGGCAGAGAAGCCAATAGCCCGCCCCAATGGGCCCTTGTCTTTTCATCATCCAGAGATACAAGGACAGGATTGGATGAATCTACGGGGCAAGTAGAAAAAAAAGAGGTCTTTAATGAAAGAAATGAAATGTCAATGGGAGAGAAATTAATTTGAGATTCACAAACAGTAAGAGGTGAAGATTTTTTTAATACAGAACATTTACATTATCTTTTTTCATTTTTAGAAGATCTCATTTTACAGTCATGAATTGCTCATAAAAAAAAAAAAAAGTTAATTCTTTTCACTGGCTGTTCAAATGTAAACTCAAAAAAACAAAAACCCAAAAAGTTCCTACATTATATCTCTGCGGCATTAAATAGTATATAAAGTATATTATTTGCATAATTCATCTTTTAATATGGCTATTAATGCTACCTCAGCGATAAGTTTGTACAGCAGGACAGTGAACCCCGTTCCGTCCCAGAAGTCCGTTTCTTGAAACAAAACGCAGACCGCGCCGGCAGCCGAGGGGTTCCTCAGTGTTTCTGATAACAGAAGTCTATACCCGCGTTTCTGAATACATAAAACTTTATTTCTCAGTTCACTCATCAGTCATTCACACTTCAAATCTAAAAATAAGGGAAAGATACGCAGCGGGCCATCCAAGGAAATGAGAAGTCTCACCTTACAAAAAAAAAAGAGCTTTAAAATGATGAAGAGAAAATCGTAAAGAAGCGCAGCAGCCATTTTGTATGCATTCCTGGGTTACCTCACACCCTGGTGAGGGCTACTAGTCAGGTGATAATATACACTAGCCTGCTGCTCAGTTAGAAACCAAAACAACTACAAAATGCTGTGGAGGGAAAAAAAGGGGAGTTCCATCACAAAACGCCATGGCAGCCATTTTGTACGCAGTCATAAATTAACTCACCTTACTGACGGCTTCTAGTCAGGTGATAATATACGTTAACTGCTGTCCGTTCAGAACCCAAAATGACTACAAGATGCTGACAAGAAGAGGTAAAAGGGGGTTCTATCACAAATCCAAGATGGCAACCATTTTGTACGCAGTCCTGGATTACCTCACACCCTAATGTCAGCTTCTAGTCAGGTGA
This sequence comes from Staurois parvus, assembly GCF_062004578.1. Classification (NCBI taxonomy): domain Eukaryota; kingdom Metazoa; phylum Chordata; class Amphibia; order Anura; family Ranidae; genus Staurois; species Staurois parvus. Next base: position 168,052 of record NW_028318370.1, read on the forward strand.
TGATGTACATTAGCCTGAAGCTCATTTAGAACCAAAAAAAAAACTACAAAATGCTGTCAAGGAGGGGAAAAATGGGCTTCTATCACAAAACGCCATGTCAGCCATTTTGTACACAGTCCTAGATTACCTCATCTTGCTGATGGCTTCTAGTCAGGTGATAATATACGTTAACTGCTGTCCATTCAGAACCCAAAATGACTACAAGATGCTGCCAAGAAGGGGTAAAACGGGGGTTCTATCACAAAACGCCATGGCAGCCATTTTGTACGTAGTCCTAGATTACCTCATCTTGCTGACAGCTTCTAGTCAGGTGATAATATACGTTAACTGCTGTCCGTTCAGAACCCAAAATGACTACAAGATGCTGCCAAGAAGAGGTAAAAGGGGGTTCTATCACAAATTCAAGATGGCAGCCATTTTATACGCAGTCCTGGAATACCTCACACCCTAATGTCACCTTCTAGTCAGGTGATGACATACATTAGCCTGAAGCTCATTTAGAACCAGAAAACAAAATACAAAATGCTGCCAAGGAGGTAAATAAAAGGGGTTTCTATCACAAAACACCATGGCAGCCATTTTATATGCGGTCCTGCATTACCTGATACTCCAATGATGGCTCCTGGTCAGGTAGCAACGTACATTAACCTGATGTTTTGAATAGCATTTTGTAGTCATTTTGGGTTCTGAACGAACAAGTTAAAATACATTGTCACCCAATTAGCAGCCGCCAGAGTAGGAGGTAATCTGGGATTGCATGTAAAATGGCTACCATGGTGTTTTGTGATAGAACCCCTTTCCCCCCAACATGCTGTAGTGGTTTGGGGTTCTAAATGAGCTTCAGGCTAATGTATGTTGTCACCAGACTAGGCCACCATTTCCCCCTCTGTTCAGAATTTAAAACGATGACAAAATGCTTTCAAGAAGGGTGGGAAAAAGGGGTTCTATCACAAAACACCATGGCAGCCATTTTGTATGTAGTCCTGGATTAACTCACACCCTAACGACGGCTCCTAGTCAGGTGACAACATACATTAACCTGCTGTTTTTTTAAAGCATTTTGTAGTCGTTTTGGGTTGCAAGTCAATGTATAAATGTCACCAGACTAGCAGCCATCAGAGTATGAGGAAATCCAGATTGCATAAAAAAATGGCTGCCATGGCTTGAAAACATTTTATAGTCATTTTGGGTTCTCAACAGAGGGGAAAAAAAAGGGACGCTATCACAAAACGCCATGACAGCCATTTTGTATGCGTTCAAAGCTAATGATGACTCCTAGTCAGGTGATAACATATACCTGAAGCTCATTCAGAACCAAAAACCATTACAGAATGCTGTCAGGAAGAGGAAAAATGGGTTTCTACCACAAAAAAATGCTATTGCAGCCATTTTGTATGCAGTACTGAATGAACTCACTCTAATGATGGCTCCTAGCCATGTGACAACGTGCTTGTTCAGAATCCAAAATAACTATAAAAAGGCTGCCAAGAAGGGGAAGAAAATGTATCACAAAAACGCCATAGCAGACATTTTGTATGCAGTCGTGGATTACCTCAAACTCGAATGATGGCTCCTAGTCAGGTGACAACATACGTTGGCCTGGTGCTGGTTTGGAATCCAACAAGACAACTACAAAATCCTTTCAAGGAGGGGGAAAAAAAAAAAAAAGTTTCTTTCACAAAATGGTAGCCATTTTGTATACAGCCGTGGATCACCTCATATGTTACTGATGGCTCCAAGCTCCCAGATACAATGCCTGAAGTTCATAGCCACATATGGCTACAAAATGGAGCCCCAGGCTAGGTACTAAACTCACCCCCCCCACAAATAAAAAAAACCTGTACATGCAGTTTTAGTAATGAGGTGACGTGACGGCAGCCATTTTGTATGCAACGGCAAATTACCTCATGTATGAGGTGGTATTAAAAAAAAGTTTTGAAAAAAAGTTTTGTAGTAAGCCAACGGATGGCAGCACGCAGTAACAGGGAGCACCAAGTCAAAATACATCGTCCTGTGTACATCAGGAGCTGTGCAACTGGTGCTATCCTGACCAGGTGCGTTACCACGTCTGCTAGTCTTGAAACTTTTGATACCACTTCGTATTACTGATGGATCCTAGTCAGGTGATGACATTTGCTCGAAGCTGGTTCAGAACCCAATATGGCTACCAATGGACTATATATTTGGTACTATACTAAAAATAGTAATAAAAAAAAAATTACATGAAGTTTTTTCTTTAGTCATAAGGTCATGTGACACAGCAGCAATTTTGTATGCAGTGCCCAATGCCATCCTGTGTTCTAGATGGCTCCTCGTCAGGTGATGAGGAATTATTGGCTCAGAATGGTTTCAGAGCCCAATACAGATACAAAATGGAGCTGCAGTATAATTAAAACTAAGCTACAAAACTTTACACAGAGTGGTTTTTTTTTTTTTTTTTAAGTCCTGGAGTCATGTGACCCAGAAGCCACTTAAAGTGCAGGTAGGCTGACCATTGGTCATATGTAATGGATGATAACCACACGGGTGTGTTGCATGATTGTATCGTATATTTTTTGGCTTCAGAAGAACGTATACTGGTCATTGTCAACTACTAGCACAATGTATGGTGAGAATGTGCCCTCACATCCACCCCAGCCACGTCCCATTTAGTTAAAGGGTAACCATTTCCAAGATTTGGGAAATTTTAAGGGTCCCATCACACCTATACGCACGCTATATATGTACACTGACATTTATTTTCAATGGAAAATTTTACAAACCCTGTCATATGCCCTATTTTCACTTTCTCAAGAGTGAGTTACTATATGGTAACAACAGTGCACCATTTCATTCCTCAGGGGCTGGATACCAAATGGTGACAACAGTGTACCAATTCATTTCTGAAGGGTGGGTTACCAGATGGTGACAACAGTGGACTATTTAATTTCTGAAGGGTGGGTTACCAGATGGTGACAACAGTGGACCATTTAATTTCTGAAGGTTGGGTTACCAGATGTTGACAACAGTGTACCATTTCATTTCTGAAAGGTGGGTTACCAGATGTTGACAACAATGTACCATTTAATTTCTGAAAGGTGGGTTACCAAATGGTGACAACAGTGGACCATTTCATTTCTGAAAGGTGGGTTACCAAATGGTGACAACAGTGGACCATTTCATTTCTGAAAGGTGGGTTACCAGATGTTGACAACAGTGTACCATTTCATTTCTGAAAGGTGGGTTACCAAATGGTGACAACAGTGGACCATTTCATTTCTGAAAGGTGGGTTACCAAATGGTGACAACAGTGGACCATTTCATTTCTGAAAGGTGGGTTACCAGATGGTGACAACAGTGGACCATTTCATTCCTCAGGGGCGGAATACCAAATGGTGACAACAGTGTACCATTTCATTTCTGAAGGGTGGATTACCAGATGGTGACAACAGTGGACCATGCCTGTGTAATGTGGGTTAGAATAGCCACCTGTAGTCTCCATCAGAAGCCTGTTTGACAAGGTAACAATGCAGGGGGCTTAGGATACAAAATTAGAGCGTTGTCACCCTACATTAGTGCCTGACAAAGGCCTTCATAGCAGGATCACAAAAAATTATTACAAAACAATGTATAAAGTGAAAATGATTGAAAAGCAGCATGTGAGCACATATACGATTATAGTGATTAGGTTTACATATACACTGTTAAATTTGCAAATATCCAGGGGCCCATTCAGACCGTCGTATTGCAGTAACGCACGTCATATACATTAATGCACCATTAGTTTTGAAATGCACCCCAACGCACTAAGGCAAAGCACCTACGTTGCGTCATGCTGTAACACATGACAACGCACTGTAGTGTGCAGTTCCTAAAAACAAAAAGCCATGTGCCAGTTTTAGGTGCGTTGGCGCATGTTAGGAACGGAATTTATGCAATGAACACTAATGCGTGACATAACGCGCGATGGCGCAACACATAGATGTAAATGGGCCGTTAAGAATATCCGCTTGCATAGATAGTCGGGTATTTCAGTGACATGACACAGGCTTAATAAGTGACTACTATGATCCATAGAAGTAATGGGGTTCTTCTTTGAAGAAGTTGATATGTCCTCATTCGATTTTCAAAAGCAAAAGCACTGCTGTAGGCTTCGTTCCCATGGGAGCTCTACAGTATATGCCCGTGAGAGGGCCGTGCTTCATGTTGATCCATATATCCCTGTGGAGGTGGTCCCATTGATGGCAACTGGCATTGCAGTGGCTGAATGGACACAACTCCTGCTCCCTATTTGACATCGGTGTGGGTGCACAGCCCCAGATGTACATGGGGCATGGGGGCCATGCACCTGCAGCCACACGGCTGTCAAATTAGAAGCAGCATCTGTGTCTGTGCAGCCTGATTGGCAAGAATAGGACTGCCTGCCTGTGTGCATGGAATACCAGAGCAACCCCGTGCAGGTAAGTATGGCCCTTGCACCGATGTACGCTGTAGTATGCCCCGGTGAATGAGGCCAAACACTTCTGACGATTGCTCATGACCTCCCCACCAGGGGCGGACTGACAACTCATGGGGGCCCCCGGGCAATAGGGGACCATGGGGCCCCTATGTCCTTGCCCACACTCAAAAAAAGCCTATAAAAAGGTACCAGGGGCATTTCATGGGGCCCCCTACTGACCCCGGGCCTGAGTGTTCGAATGGTCAGTCCACCCCTGCTCCCCACCCAATCTGCCAGCACCATATGTTGTGTGGGTCCTTCCCTGGCTCTTAGTAAAAGAAAGCGGCCAGGCGCCCATGCAGGCTGCCCCATACACATTTCTCATCTTGAGCCCAAGTGGAACTCGGGTCCTGATGCAGATTTCATAGACATAAGAACATCCAAGAGTCTGTTCTAGCAAGGTGCCAGGAAATGACCCATGCAAAATACAGCACTGACAAGATGGTGGGGGGCACAAGCACATCCAGAACTATTACAGAATTTATTTTGTATTATAAAATATATAAAGAATAAAAACAATATACAGAGGGATAAAGACATACCAACTTCTTTAAACTACACATTTTCCCCGCGGATACTATACATCATTCCATTTCCCGCCACCGGCCCTTTTTTTACCTCGTCTTGTAATTTAAATCCCTGATTGTAAAAATTTGATTTTTTTTTTTTTTGATTAAACATTGCTTTAAATAATATTTTAAAAATATTCCAAAATTTAATGATAGCCTTCCTATGCTATATCACCCTTTCTCCAGGTTGGATATGAGCAGGTATAGGAGTGAACCAGGAGAGTCTTCACCTATCACACGAGCAGGGAGCCGAGTATCATTGGACTGCCTTGTCTGGGAATGGATGAAAAATATGTTCATGCATAAGAGGGCCCTCAGCATCCCATTCTTAGGATATACTGGCCCGTTCGGTAAAGTAAGTAAAGACGTTGGCGTAACCCCCTCCTGGTATATCTCAGGGTAAGGCCTATGTCACACTGGTGCCAACTCACCAGCGACAGATTTTCCAAGACTCTGTTCCCCTTATCCAGTGCATTTTTTTTTAAACTAGGCCCTTCACATTACATATTCCTAGTTCATCTACAATCAGATTGTAAGGTTTATGGCCAGCTTTAATCACACCAACAAAGCGATCACCACCCGAATGGGCCAAATAGCAATCGCCTGTCCATGGCTACCCTTCAAATTAAAGCACGCCTCCAATGGTCCTCCCCATATAAAGCCAATGCCATGGGTGTTTGAACTCATTCCATTGAATTGTCATTCAGAGCCTGAATCTCTTTTCTATGGGCACCAGGAAGTTTATAAAATAGGAAAATACAACATGGCCACATCACGAAGAGAAAAAAAAAAACGAAGGTGTTTTCCACAGCAGCCAATAAGAGTCCAGCTATTATTTCATACTGCATGTTCAAACATAAAAGCAAACATTTCATTGGTTTCTACTGATTGTGCTCTCTGTTAAGTTAATTACTATATATACATGCAAGGTTTGCACCTGAAAAGACATCAATGTGTCTGAGTGCAGAACGTTCTCACAAAGTCAGCAGTTGTAATCGGGGCCGTGGATAAGGGGGTACCATCAGCCATCCTGTACCATCAGGCCAACAGTGGGGGGCTCAGGTAGCTGGGTGAATCGTATGTGGGCAGGGAGGGTGATCGCCAAGGGCAGGAGAGCAAGAACTGGAACCGATCCCCTGTATGGCTCTCTCTGCAGCAGCTGAAAGTTGGCTTCTTCTCCTCTCCCTCCTGCTGGCTTTCAGCTGCTGCAGAGAGAGCCATACAGGGGATTGGTTCCAGTAATTCCCCTCCCCCTTCCCGCCCAATGGGCTCCCACTGCGGTCTCAGTCAATGAGGAGGAAGAGTCCCCAGACCGCAGAGGCTGTCAAGAACGTCGCTGGTCCAGAAGGGGCTGAGGTAAGGATAATGGTGGACTAGTGGGGGCCACTGTATACAGAAGGTTTTTTACCTTCATACATAGAATACATTAGGGTAAAAAACTTCAAACCTTTAGAACCACTTTAAGGTCATTACCACAACAGGACCCTCAAAATGTGTGATTTTCCCATCATTTTTGTAACCAGTTGCATTGGTTAAAAACAAAAATTCAGGAGGTCAACCATCCTACCGAGGACACAGTCAGCAATAAACACCTGACAGGACTTGTAATCCATCACTCCATCCAAAACAAACAAAAACCTTTTGGCTTTAGATCCACTTATAATGAATTCCATCAAAAAAATACTTTTTTTGGGTCAGTGTTAGAAAATGAGAGTTGGCTGCCATAGGCAAGAACATATGACGTCACGACGGCCATTGTCTGACTTGTCATTGGGCCATTGGCTCCAACCTTCCTTGAGTAATTTTAAAATAATGAGGTACGTGTTTAGAGGCAAAGGGGATAGTTCAATAAGGCAAGACCAAAGCCCAGGGCGACCAACCAGAATTGATCTGACTACAGTAAAATGAGTTCTGATTGGAAGCTACAGGCTATTACAGTGGCCTACCTATTAAGCCCCTTTCATGCTCCCCTATATGAAGCCACATGATTGCATAGTATAGAAGATGTGCAATACTGACAGTGAAAATATACTTGATTTTGTGTTGTTTTTCCAACACTGCAATGATAAAATACTATTGTTTATCAAATACCATAATTAATACAGGTGTGATAAAATGCCTACAAGGTGCCTGTGCTGCCTATAGCCATCCCCCAGCCCTTCCCGCGTCCTAACAGGAGTTAAATGGTCGTTTGGATTTGGAGACCGCTTACCACTGCTGACCCTTCCGCCTTATTGACCTGGGTGGTATACAGCTCAGGAATTCTGGCTGAATATGTGTGTATTAGGAGTCTGAGGACCAGCATGACAGACAACTGCTATTTTCATTTGGAGAGGTTTGCCTAGCCTCCACTTCCAGTATAGGGTCCTTTTAAAGGACAATCATTATGAGATTACACTGGTCAGGCATTCTCGGTATTTACGTATAGGCAGGGTTTCTTGTCAGGGGTGGACACACCATTTTATGCAGACTAAGGACCTGCATAAGGGACCACTGGGATTTAGGGGGCCCATTTATACAAGATGTAGTCAGACAGATGCAGGTACCGCCGCCTGCCACTGTCACGTAGACCTGGACACAGCTTGGTTTTAAAGCAGATGAAAGTGGAGGTATCTTCAGGATGTCCTGACCCAGTGGTTCCCAAAGTGGCACTCTCTGCTTGCTTTTATCCCACCCTACTCCTTCCTCCAAAAATGTGGCACTATTCTTTCCACAGACATCAATGATATGACACTCCTTCTCCCAGTGACAACAATGATGGGGCACTACTCCTCCCACTGACACAAATGATGGGACACTATTCCTCCCACTGACACAAACTATGGGGCACAATTCCTCCCTTTGACACCAATGATGGGCACAATTCCTCCCACTGACACCAATCACGGGACACTATTCCTCTTACCAATACCAATGAGGGGGCACTATTCTTCCCATTGACACCAATGACGGGACACTATTCCTCTTACCTATACCAATGATGGGGCACTATTCCTCCCATTGACACCAGTGATGGGGCACCATTCCTTCCACTTATTCCAACAATGGTGCACTATTCTTCCAACAGACACCAACAATGGGATACTATACCTCCCACTGATAGCAACAATGGGGCACTATTCCACTGACGCCAATTATGGGGCTTTATTCCTTCCACTAACACCAATGATGGAGCACCATTCCTCCCACTGATACCAATGATGGGGCACCATTCCTTCCACCTATTCCAACAATGGGGCACTATTCTTCCCACTGATAGCAACAATGGGGCACTTATCCACTGACACCAATTATGGGGTAGTATTCCTTCCACTGACACCAACGATGGGGCACTATTCCTCCCTCTAACACCAATGACACCAACGGTGGGATACTATTCCTCCCACCTATATCAATGATGGACATTATTTCATTCCACTGACATCAAGCATGGTACAATATTACTCCTACTAACAAATAATGGGTCATTATTCCTTCCACTTACATCAACAATGGAGACCAAAAATGTTTTTGCACAGGGCCCTTTGCTGATTATGTCTGCCATTGTTCCCTGTGGTTTTTTCTGCATTATTTGCCAAATATTCTTTGCATTTAGTGATGATGTAAAGAATGTATGGTTTTTAATAGCAGTTTCCTTTCGGGATATGCAGTGTGGGGTATGCCATAGCAATCGATCTGACCTCTAGAGATGCCTGGATGAATGACTGGATAGCAAACCTTGCATGTGGTTTCTCACACATCTCTCCATAAAGCTCTTTATATGTCCTGAATTCTAATAATAATAATAATAATACATGGTTAGTGTTTTCGGATGGCCTGCTGTTTCACCCTGCATACATGATATGCATCGATGCTGTTCTGCCATGAACGGAACCGCGGCCCAGAGGCATCATGGGTAAAAAAAAAACGCTCAGGAGTGTGAGAAGATAAAAGAACATATTGCTATTAGTCTGTGCTGACAAGTCCACCATTCTCACAGCGCTCTGCCACAATGCAAACACTTCTCCTATGGCTTAAAGCAAAAAGCCTGTGTGCTAAGGCTCCGAATGTAGCAGCTGGTCCCTGACCCATCTCTATACAGTGCTAATGCTTCACATGGAATCAGATCAACCTCCACCTCCCATGGAATCAGATCAACCTCCACCTCCCATGGAATCAGATCAACCTCCACCTCCCATGGAATCAGATCAACCTCCACCTCACATGGAAGCAGATCAACCTCCACCTCACATGGAAGCAGATCAACCTCCACCTCCCATGGAATCAGATCAACCTCCACCTCCCATGGAATCAGATCAACCTCCACCTCCCATGGAAGCAGATCAACCTCCACCTTACATGGAATCAGATCAACCTCCACCTCACATGGAAGCAGATCAACCTCCACCTCACATTGAATCAGATCAACCTCCACCTCTAATGGAATCAGATCAACCTCCACTCACATGGAAGCAGATCAACCTCCACCTCACATGGAATCAGATCAACCTCCACTCACATGCAATCAGATCAACCTCCAACTCACATGGAAGCAGATCAACCTCCACCTCACATGGAATCAGATCAACCTCCACCTTACATGGAAGCAGATCAACCTCCACCTCCCATGGAAGCAGATCAACCTCCACCTCTCATGGAAGCAGATCAACCTCCACCTTACATTTTAAGATCACCAATACATTTATTATATACACCCTAGAACAGGGGCGGACTGACAACTCTTGGGGCCCCGGGCAATAGGGGATCATGGGGCCCCTGTGTCCTTGCCCAAACTCAAAAAAGCCTATGAAAAAGGTACCAGGGGCATCTCATGGGGCCCCCTACTGACCTCAGGCCCTCAGGCAGTGCCCGAGTTTCCAAATGGTCAGTCCGCCCCTGCCCTAGAAGCAATTAGATCAGACGTCATTTAATCCCAACTACAGCCATTCTTTTTTGGATAGAGTTGAAAAGAAATAAAATTTCCATTTGTATTTCTGTCCGTGACACTTTTACTGCGATTTTCCCCTTACTTCCTGTCCCGGTGACACCATCACAAGAAGTAGGAGATGCGGTTGTCACCTGGGAAGGAAGCTGCAGATTGTAATGAAAATAGTGTTTGCAATAAAATTGTGTTTGTGTCCATATTAGAGAGATTTCCCAAAACTTCCTGTCCTGACAAGTGAGGGTAACTAAAAAAAAACAAACTTTTCTGCTGTCTCCAGAAAGGAATACAAAGGAAATTAGCTAGAAGTACCTTCTAGGGGTCCATTGAGACTTGGCGTTCTGGTGCATTAATGCTTGTCTTTTCACATTAGGCATTGCATAGTGATGGCCCATTCAAATGAATGGCAACGCACCAAATGCCAACAAAAAAATGAAATGCACTATTTCTGGTAACGCAGTGCACCACAATATGTAACGTAGTGTGTTGCAGTAATGCGAATGCACTAGAAAAGTGTGAATGAGCCCTAAAACTTAAATGCTTTATGTTTTGGAGAGAGAAGGGAAGAATTCAAATCCTGACCCCATTGGGGAGGTTTTCCCTCACTTCCTGTCCTGCACCTGAACAAGAAATGGGGTCGTCACCAGGACAAGAAGTTCTAATATATCAAATGTGTGTTTGTGCATTTCTGAGATTTCCCATCACTTCCTGTCCTGACAGGAAGTGAGGTTAGATCTCCCCAAAAGGTACCCAGAAGCCAATAAAAAGGTGACGGGCTCTACCCCTCCTTTCTCAACCTTTTTACCTTGGAGGAACCCTAAAATAATGTTCACTTCTTGGAAAACCTTTACTAAATCCAATTATTAGGGGGTCAATGGCAAAAATAACTCTTATATTTGTGGTCACCAGGAGAAGTTCTAATACTTCTAGTCTTCCTAAAATATGTTTCTGTACATTTCCCTAATGGAGAGATTTCCCATCACTTCCTGTCCTGACAGGAAGTGAGGTTAGATCCCCCCAAAAGGCAGCCAGGTGCCAATAAAAATTAGATTTTTTTCAAACTTTTTACCCAAGAGGAACCCTAAAATAACTTTCAGGTCTTAGGGAACCTTTACTAAAACCAATGTGGAAAATGGCAAAAACGCCTCTTATACTGGTGGACATTAGGAAGGATGCCACCCTTACAGAAAGCTAAAAAGATAATTGATGTCATGCCGCTGGCTTTGTCAAGAGGTGTTGGACCTGGAACTATACAAGAACCATCAAATGGTAGGTCTAGGAGGCCACAGCTTAAGGAACCCTTAGCAACTTCTGGAGGAACCTCAAGGTTTCTTGGAATCTTGGTGGAGAATGGCTTCTCTAACCCTTTCCCACTCTATTCAAACAAAAACTTTGGCTGTTGTTGGTTTTTAATAAAAATTTGAGCTGGTGAAAACCATGCAGGTACAGGTAGAACATGCAGTAGGTGCCACCAGCAGGATTCGAACCCAAGACTTATCAAGTAAGAGCAGGGGTGGACTGACAACTCATGGGGCCCCGGGCAATAGAGGATCATGGGGCCCCTGTGTCCTTTCCCAAACTCAAAAAGCCTATGAAAAAGGTACCAGGGGCATCTCATGGGGCCCCCTACTGACCCCGGACCCTCGGGCAGTGCCCGAGTTTCCAAATGGTCAGTCCGCCCCTGAGTAAGAGTGTTACCCACCAAGCTGTCTGATTTGTGTTCCACATTCTGGGTCAGCGAGCATGGCCACTTCCATCGAAGCCTTATCACACAGGCTTTCTGCTTGTGACATCTCTATAAAGTAAACTCGCCTCCCTAAAACACTCATACACGCACACACAGGAGGCGGCCATTTTGTCTCTTCTGCAGGCTCCTAAATGTCTCACAGTGTTGAGCTAGAATAAGGAAAATGGATTCACGTGATGACTTAGTCCGGGAGAAGACATTCTCTGCACCGCCCTCCCGCCAGAACCGTCCGCCCGTAGGGAGGCGCTTGTCCGCTCCAAGCCCCCTCTGTGGGCTTCTCATTCTTGCTCCCCCTCGCCAGGCCGGCTCTGAAGTTTGTTTTTGTGTTTTGTTTTTGGGAGGAGCTTCTTGTTCAGGAGCCGGGACAGCGTGGCGCCTTTCTTGCGGTGCTCCGGGGCCCCCGGCTGCTCCAGGTAGACCAGGTCGTTGTGAGATTGGCTCATGCTGGGGTCTTTTTGCTGGTGCCTCCGGCGAAAAAACAACTTTGCGCCTTTGTGTAAGAGTCCGCCTGCAAGAGAGGGACAGTTAGTATGGTCGCTCTGAACATTAGCTTCAAATCTAAAATGAAAGGCTCACTCCACGACAGTACTGATATTTCTGCTATTGGTGGACGTTGGAGACACAAGAGGACTGGGAACACCACAAGTTGGGTGGAAACTCAAATCCCTCCAAGATGGGCAGGGACACGTCATCAGGACTTACAGCAGGAGACATCCCCCACTAAAGTGACTCGGCCCAACAGACACCAAGTATAGGTGAAATATCAGTTTTTTTGGTGCACCTGTCCCTTTAAAAGTGTACTTCTATACCAGAGAGTGGCTTTAGTGCTTATGCTGACCGGAGTTCTATTCAAACACAAATGCAGCATCTGACCCGCTCTCCCTCCAGTTCCAATCAACTTCATTAGGACATGTCGTGTCCAAAGGAGCGCAGAGCAATGCAAAGCAGGTTAAATGTGGACTCTGACTTGCCACGTGTGCTACTCTGTCACGGCTCAGTCACACTGTTGTGTTTTATGTTTGCAACAACGCAGGATCACAGATCACTAAAAGCACATAAAAACTAGTTTATTTCAGGTACTTATATAGCACCGTTAATTTACGCAGCACTTTACATATATATTGTACATTCACATCAGTCCCTAACCCTCAAGGGGCGTACAATCTAAGGTCCCTAACCCACATTCATACATACACATACTAGGGCCAATTTAGACAGGAGCCCATTCACCTACCAGCATGTCTTTGAAGTGTGGGAGGAAACCCACGCAGGCACAGGGAGAACATGCAAACTCCAGGCAGGGGGTGCCGTGGTTGGGATTCGAACCAATGACCTGAGTACTGCCAGGTGGAAGTGCTAACCATTTAGCCAATGTGCTGCCCATTAGTTACCATTAGAATCTATGGAGCTCTTCACATCTGTGCTTGCATTTAAAAAGAAGTACTGCTTGTTGCATCCCTTGTGTGCTTTGGTAAAAAAAAAAAAAAAAAGTCCATAACATTAGAGACAATGTCAAAACATAGAAAACGTGCCTAGATCCCTCCCACTTGCCCTGGTGTCCCTTTAAATAGTTCAGCATGCCTGGGGGAAATCCAATCTTTACCCCAGACTGAGGGCTGTCTTTCACAGCACGCTCTCAACACATAAACATCAGCCGCCCAGCAACACATATGTGCGATGTGTGGGTGTTAAAGCCACTGCACATACTGGTGAAACTCGAAAAATAAGAATATCGTGCAAAAGTTCATTTATTTCAGTAATGCAACTTAAAAGGTGAAACTAATATATGAGATAGACTCATTACATGCAAAGCAAGATAGTTCAAGCCGTGATTTGTCATCATTGTGATGATTATGGCTTACAGCTCATGAAAACCCCAAATCCACAATCTCAGAAAATGAGAATATTACATGCAATCAATAAAACAAGGATTGTACATAGAACAATATCGGACCTCTGAACAGTATAAGCATGCATATGTACTCAGTACTTGGTTTGGGCCCCTTTTGCAGCAATTACTGCCTCAATGCGGCGTGGCATGGAAGCTATCAGCCTGTGGCACTGCTGAGGTGTTATGGAAGACCAGGATGCTTCAATAGCGGCCTTCAGCTCTTCTGCATTGTTCGGTCTCATGTCTCTCATCTTTCTCTTGGCAATGCCCCATAGATTCTCTATGGGGTTCAGGTCAGGCAAGTTTGCTGGCCAATCAAGCACAGTAATCCCACGGTCACTGAACCAGGTTTTGGTGCTTTTGGCAGTGTGGGCAGGTGCCAAGTCCTGCTGGAAAATGAAGTCAGCATCCCCATAAAGCTCATCTGTGGAAGGAAGCATGAAGTGCTCCAAAATCTCCTGGTAGACGGCTGCGTTGACCCTGGACTTAATGAAGCACAGTGGACCAACACTAGCAGATGACATGGCTCCCCAAATCAACACAGACTGTGGAAACTTCACACTGGACTTCAAGCATCTTGCAGTGTGTGCCTCTCCATTCTTCCTCCATACTCGGGGTCCTTGGTTTCCAAATGAGATGCAAAGTTGCTCTCATCTGAAAAGAGGACTTTGGACCACTGAGCAACAGACCAGGTCTGTTTTTCTTTAGTCCAGGTAAGACACTTCTGACGTTGTTCAGGAGCGGCTTGACAAGAGGAATACGACATTTGAAGCCCATGTCCAGGATAGTCTGTGTGTGGTGGCTCTTGATGCACTGACTCCAGCCTCAGTCCACTCCTTGTGAAAGTCCCCAACACTTTTGAATGGCCTTTTCCTGACAATCCTCTCCAGGCTGCGGTCATCCCTGCTGCTTGTGCACCTTTTTCTTCCACACTTTTCCCTTCTACATAACTTTCTATTAATGTGCTTTGATACAGCACTTTGGGAACATCCAACTTCTTTTGCAATTACCTTTTGAGGCTTTCCCTCCTTATGGAGGGTGTCAATGATAGTTTTCTGCACAACTGTCAGGTCAGCAGTCTTTCCCATGATTGTGATTCCTACTGAACCAGACTGAGAGACCATTTAAAGGCTCAGGAACCCTTTGCAGGTGTTATGGCTTAATTAGCTGATTAGAGTGGGACACTTTGAGCCGAGAATATTGCACCTTTTCACAATATTCTCATTTTCTGAGATTGTGGATTTGGGGTTTTCATGAGCTGTAAGCCATAATCATCACAATTATGACAAATCACGGCTTGAACTATCTTGCTTTGCATGTAATGAGTCTATCTCATATATTAGTTTCACCTTTTAAGTTGCATTACTGAAATAAATGAACTTTTGCACGATATTCTAATTTTTCGAGTTTCACCTGTATGTGTTGGGTGGGTGTATGGGTCCTTTCACATGGGCGGTCCATTTTTTTCATCAGTTCAGTCACATTTTTTTCCAAGAAAAAAAAACGGATCAGTTCACATCCGTTTTTCATCAGTTCACATCCGTTATTCATCAGTTTACATCCGTTTTTTAATCCGTTTACATCCGTTTTTCATCAGTTTACATTCGTTGTTTACATCCTTTACTAATGTAAAAATGGACCGTATGTCAGTTTACATCCATTTTTCATCCGTTTACATCAGTTTTTCACCTGTTCTGTTTTCTTTTTTTATGGATGAAAAATAGGGTTTTCTTCTGTTAAAAAAAACGGATGTTAACAGATGCGGACATTAACGGATGTAAACAGATGATCATCCGTTTACATCCGCTATTCCATAGAAATACGTGGGTGTCCATTTTTCATCTAAAAAAATGGACATTCAGGGTGCCCATGTGAAAGGGGCCCAAGCCACGGTTCACATATATGCGGTCGTGCGGGCCGCGTTTTGCGCGGGCACGAGAGCCCATTCATTTGAATGGACTCCCGTGCCCCGTAGGGAAGAAGTCTGTGCACTTCTTCCAAATACGCAGCCCTCACAGGAACCTCGATTCCCAGTACGGTTGCGTTTTACAGTGCAGGCGGCGTGCCATTAGAAATAATGGCACCCACCCGCGGGTCTGCACTTCTCTGTGCGAGTGGTGCGGCTGCACGGATTTTCGTGCGGATCCGCAGCGGCATCACCTGCACATATGTGAACTTAGCCTAAAAGGGCAAAAACACAGTAGGGTTGATTAATTAAAACTGGAGTGTGCAAAGTCTGGTGCAGCTGTACATGGCAGCCAATCCGTTTCTATCTTCAGTTTGTTCAATTAAGCTTTGACAAAAAAAAAACAAAAACAAAAATGATCGGTTTCTATACAGAGTTGCACCTGATTTTGCACTCATCAGTTTTATAAATCTCAGTATGTGTTTTATCCAGTGAGTTGTCACATGCTCAGGTTTCTCTTGTGCCTGCATGAGGAAGGTGCATGTAAATTTCACGCATTACATGTTCAGGGCACATTTACACTTGTGCGTTGTGGTAACATGCTAGAATTAACGTTTGTGTGTTGTGGAAGCATTCATTATGAATAGCACCCCAGCACAATGTAGAGTACAGCCCAACACACAACACAGCAGTGCATTATTAATAAAGGCTTGTACATTTTTTTTTTATCCGCTGTGATGTGCTGGACGCCTATTCATAATGAATGGGCTGCCTAATGCAATGCACGTTTAACGCATGCCACAAAATAATGCAATGGAGCGCTTAATTGTGAATGGGCCTGTAAACGTGTTTAGTGCTGAATTACATTTTAAGGAAACCCATTTAAAAATGCGCTAAAAATGCATTATACGCCTTGAGGAAGCTGCATATACATTTTATAAAGTGATGGTGTGAATGGGCCCTTCAAGTTAATAGGATTTTGCTGACCTGCTGTTGACTTGTGTTCTAAATGGGCAGCACAGTGGCTAAATGGTTAGCACTTCCGCCTGGCAGTACTAGGGTCGTCGGGTCGTTCAGCCACACACCACCTTTTTCTCTTCCCCTACGTGTACTGTAAAAACACTAATACAGTCAGGTCCATAAATATTGGGACATCGACACAATTCTAACATTTTTGGCTCTATACACCACCACAATGGATTTGAAATGAAACGAACAAGATGTGCTTTAACTGCAGACTGTCAGCTTTGATTTGAGGGTATTTACATCCAAATCAGGTGAACGGTGTAGGAATTACAACAGTTTTCATATGTGCCTCCCACTTTTTAAGGGACCAAAAGTAATGGGACAATTGGCTTCTCAGCCGTTCCATGGCCAGGTGTGTGTTATTCCCTTATTATCCCAATTACAATGAGCAGATAAAAGGTCCAGAGTTCATTTCAAGTGTGCTATTTGCATTTGGAATCTGTTGCTGTCAACTCTCAAGATGAGATCCAAAGAGCTTTCACTATCAGTGAAGCAAGCCATCGTTAGGCTGAAAAAACAAAACAAACCCATCAGAGAGATAGCAAAAACATTAGGCGTGGCCAAAACAACTGTTTGGAACATTCTTAAAAAGAAGGAACGCACCGGTGAGCTCAGCAACACCAAAAGACCTGGAAGATCACGGAAAACAACTGTGGTGGATGACCGAAGAATTCTTTCCCTGGTATAGAAAACACCCTTCACAACAGTTGGACAGATCAAGAACACTCTCCAGGAGGTAGGTATATGTGTGTCAAAGTCAACAATCAAGAGAAGACTTCACTAGAGTGAATACAGAGGGTTCACCACCAGATGGAAACCATTGGTGAGCCTCAAAAACAGGAAGGCCAGATTAGAGTTTGCCAAACGACATCTAAAAAAGCCTTCACAGTTCTGGAACAACATCCTATGGACAGATGAGACCGAGATCAACTTGTACCAGAGTGATGGGAAGAGAAGAGTATGGAGAAGGAAAGGAACTGCTCATGATCCTAAGCATACCACCTCATCAGTGAAGCATGGTGGTGGTAGTGTCATGGCGTGGGCATGTATGGCTGCCAATGGAACTGGTTCTCTTGTATTTATTGATGATGTCATTGCTGACATAAGCAGCAGGATGAATTCTGAAGTGTTTCGGGAATATTATCTGCTCATATTCAGCCAAATGCTTCACAACTCATTGGACGCTTCACAGTGCAGATGGACAATGACCCAAAGCATACTGCAAAAGCCACCAAAGAGTTTTTTAAGGGAAAGAAGTGGAATGTTATGCAATGGCCAAGTCAATCACCTGACCTGAATACAATTGAGCATGCATTTCACTTGCTGAAGACAAAACTGAAGGGAAAATGCCCCAAGAACAAGCAAGAACTGAAGACAGTTGCAGTAGGGACCTGCCCTAATTTCAAATCCATTGTGGTGGTGTATAGAGCCAAAAAAGTTAGAATTGTGTCGATGTCCCAATATTTATGGACCTGACTGTATATCACTAATGCTCCTAAACGCTACTAAAACACGAATACAAAATGCTAAAAAAAACGCTAGTGTGCATGGAGCAGCACAGTGGCTAAATGGTTAGCACTTCCGCCTGGCAGTACTAGGGTCGTCGGTTCGAATACCAACCCCGACACTACCTGCCTGGAGTTTGCATGTTCTCCCTGTGCCTGCATGGGTTTCCTCCGGTTTCCTCCTACACTCCAAAGACAAGCTGGTAGGTTAATTGGCTCCTGTCTAAATTGTCCCTAGTATGTGTATGTATGAATGTGAGTTAGGGACCTTAGATTGTACATCCCTTGAGGGTTAGGGACTGATGTGAATGTACAATATATATGTAAAATCGCTGCGTAAATTGATGGCGCTATATAAGTACCTGAAATACATAAATAAATGGAGCCTCATTGGTCTTCCCAGTACTGTGTCTGCATTAGAAAAGGATGAAGTATATATTTGTCCTGAATCTGATTTTTGCTTTTTTTTAGCCTAACTTGTTACTTTTTCTTTCCATTTGTTTAATAGAGAACTGAATGCAAAATCCAAGGAGCTGCTTCTCCAGATCTCCGAAGCTGAGAAACCTGCAGGCAGTGAGTATGGTGATCGGGGTTCATATCTGCAACTAGTACAGAGATCTCTACAGGCAAAAGGGAGATGGGACGAGCCACGTGTTAAAGCTGAACTCTGGGCAACTAGTTCCCCCCAAAAAATAAACCTTTCCAGGCAAAACATTAAGGCTGCTTTACAGACCCCCCCTTTTAAAATGCTACTTGCCTGGCAAGCCTCTGGCTTCAGCTCTTTTTCCATCATTCACCAAGAACAAGTACGTGTGTTTATAGAAAAGGAAAACAAAAAAAAAAAGTGTGTGTGTGTGTGTGTTTAGCACTTCCTCCTGGCAGTACTCGGGTCGTTGGTTTGAATCCCAACCACGGCACCACCTGCCTGGAGTTTGCATGTTCTCCCTGTGCGGGTTTCCTCCGGGAACTCTGGTTTCCTCCCACACTCCAAAGACATGCTGGTAGGTGAATTGGATCCTGTCTAAATTGTCCCTAGTATGTGTATGTATGAATGTAAGTTAGGGACCTTAGATTGTACGCCCCTTGAGGGTTAGGGACTGATGTGAATGTACAATATATATGTAAAGCACTGCGTAAATGGACGGCGCTATATAAGTACCTGAAATAAATAAATAAATGCAAGTCAGACACAGGAAAACAACTCCTTTTGACACCTGGAGTGTTTCACTAGCACGTTTTTTCACATCGAGCACTTGATTCACATATATGGTCACGTTTGATGTGGAGTGACACTTATGTGGTATACGATTTTACATTCCTGTTTTAAGGATAATACACTATTTCAGTTTCCTTTTTTTTGAGGATCACTTTTGGAGTTTGGAGTCTTTTTCGGAAAGTGTCTGCAGAAAGGACTTGGATTTGCATCTTTAGTGTATGACTTTAATATTTTTGGACACTTGGTATTCTGGACACTGCGTCTAAAATATTTATTTTTGGACACTGCGTCTAAAATATTTATTTTTGGACACTGCGTCTAAAATATTTATTTTTGGACACTGCGTCTAAAATATTTATTTTTGGACACTGCGTCTAAAATATTTATTTTTGGACACTGCGTCTAAAATATTTATTTTTGGACACTGCGTCTAAAATATTTATTTTTGGACACTGCGTCTAAAATATTTATTTTTGGACACTGCGTTTAAAATATTTACTTTTGGACACTGCGTTTAAAATATTTATTTTTGGACACTGCGTCTAAAATATTTATTTTTGGACACTGCGTTTAAAATATTTATTTTTGGACACTGCGTTTATATTATATGTACTTGATTCAATTGATTCATACCTTTATGCATAGTTTATTTAGTTTAGCACTTGTTTGCTTTGGCTATAGGGTGAGCATATTGAGGTATTATCAACTCCTTTTGACATTCGTGTGTACAGATCAGCCACAGCAACATGTACAATGTACAGGCGAGATGACGTGCCTCCAGAGGGGAAAGAACACCGTATCGTATATCAACATGCGGAACTCGCCCAAATATTTTCCATTAGCCACCATTTTTAAACTCAGCAGAGTATGGTTGAAGTATCCTACAATGGGATGAATGAACTGCCCATAATTATGCAACTCAACTCTGCAGAGCAATAAAATAAATTAATTAAAAAAAAATAAAACTAATCTCATACATACAGAAATTTACATACACAATTTACAATGCGCCTTAAATGGCCTATATGCTAAAAGAAGTCTCACTTCATTTTTTTATTAATGTATTCTGTCCCCTAGGGCAGTGGTCTCCAAACTGCGGCCCAGGGGCCAGATGCGGCCCTTTGATTTCTTTTATCTGGCCCTTAGGGCACTATTTCATCTACTGATGCCAACAATTGGGTGTAATTTCCCCCACTTACACTAATGAAGGGGGAACGACTCCTTCCAATGACACCAATGATAGGGTTCAATAACATCAATGATGGGGCAGAAATCCTCCCACTGACACCAAGCAATGGGGCATTATTTTTTTTTCCCACGGACATTGGGACCATTTCTACTCCCACTGGCCGCAGTCGTAATGTCTGAAGGACAGTAAACTGGCCCTTTGTTTAAAAAGTTTGGAGACCCCTGCCCTAGGGTATAAAGTACAAGTTTCCTACCAGTCTGCCAGGTGTTCCTCATTATCTCCATTATTGACAGGAACATTTTAGGAGTTCTTGCCTCTCTTTGTGTTTCCAGTGCCCATGTCACATTTTGGTATTTGCCACAAGTGATCTTTACACACATGGAGCCCTTATGTGTGCAGAATTAATTGGCTGCTGATTGCAGCCTAGTACAGTGTAGCTTACAGCAGCTTCCGGTCATGCATGTGCAGGTATCGTCAGATAGATTTTTTTTCTTCCTAAGCCCAGCCCAATAAACAACTGAATTAAAACAAATTGTATATCCCTCAATTTATATTAATGTGATCTGTTCCACAGGGGACAAAGCACAAGGTAGCCCTTTGTCCTATCTTCCTATGTGCTGTCTAAGGCTAGCCATGAGGTCAGAAAGGACGCCCCTCCACTGCTGTCCGACAACACTGCCAGCAAGGAGACAGTTGCTTTGACAAACACCACTTTTCTTCTTCTCCAAGGACTTGCTTGAGACACGCAACTCACAAGGGATGCGGGGTGGGTTTGTCAGCTAAAATATTCCAGGCAAGTGTTTGGAGTTGAACAAAAGTGGCACCTGTCAAAGTAGCTGTCTCCTTTCTTGCTGTGTTGTCAGGCGGCTGTGGAGGGAGGAGGGGCGCCTGATCTGATCTCACAGCTAGTCTTATGCAAGCCATAGACGGGTCGAAAATCGGCCGATTTTTCGGCCGAAAGAAAAAAGAATTCCAGTCCGCTATTATATTTGACATGAAAAAGTATTGTGGTTGCAACAATGTATCTATTTGTAGCCGAATAAAACCATCTGTATCCAAAATGGATACAAATAGATACATTGTTGCAACCACAATACTTTTTCATGTCAAATATAATAGCGGAGCTCTCTGCAAGGGACAAGTAAATAAATGCCAGCCGTAGACGGACGAAAATCGGCCGATTTTTTTTACCGTTGGTGGTAACGTTGGCCTATTGAACGACCGATTTTTCGTTTTTTTTTTTTTTAAAAACAGACGGTTTTTGACCCGTCTATGGCCTGCATTAGCCAGCACAATGGAAGTTGGAACAAAGTACTATTAATAATGGTCAGTGTTGATGGGCTTTTGTTCAGAACTGGGTCTCTTCCCATAGAGGTTAATGGGAATGCAAATGCAGCTTGAAGCAGCTTAGAAGAAGGTCAGCTGCTCCTGTCAATGGTGTCTGAATGTTCTCAGTAGAGTCTCAAAGGGATGTTAAAAGCATGCTGCATTTGCAGCCAAAGCCCGTCAACAATGGCCTTAAAGCGGAACTAAACCTTCCTTGTCTTTTTAGCCAAGCAAGCTGCCACCTTGGTCTCTGCTTGATCTGCAACTGCTATCATGCTGCATATGTGATCAGTTATACCATCCATTTGATGATTTGACAGTTTGGTTGACACAAGCAAATGCAACAGTTAGCATTTCCGGCATGCCGGGAATTACTGTTTTCTGAAACCAATAAATTGATGACTTTAGTTCCACTTGATGTGTGATATCCTGTTATAACCCGTGAACTGGGAGAATGATCTTGGTGACCCCAGAGATTTAATGTTGAACAATTGAAACCATTGTCACAGCTATGATCAACGTTGATCAAAATGTAGCGCACATCATCAGCTGAGAACCCAAAACGTTTCCCTCATTACACATATGAGTCCTGATAACGTGCATTTCTGCAATGCATGTATGGCGATGGAGCCTGTAAGGGTCCCTGGAGCCGCTTCCAATCCTCTTCCCCCACTGCTCCGTTATCCTGAGAGGGTGATGAAGGAACCTTGTATGAGCATAAAATCCCAACTTGAAGCCCACACAGGGCTGAGACCTCTGTCTGCAAATTACCATGTGGGCAGGTACCTGCAATGCTAGGTGGGATGAGGCATATGCTTCCCATACCTGGAACATCACTTTGTTCCCTGGAGGTGAGTGGAATGATGGGAGAGTGAAGGGAGGTATAAGCAGCTGCAGAGGCCAGCATTAAAAACATATTTTTCCTCAAACATTATGATAATAATGTTGATGGGGCAAACCCTTCCACAGAGCTACTGTATTATTCTGGAGAGGAGTCATCCTCAACCGGCAGAAAACAATGATCAGTGCTGGCGGCTATAGCCATCGGCAGTGATCGCACCAAACAAAAATGAACAACAGTCATTCGATAGGTCGACTACAATCATAGATGGATCCTGCTGAACAGGCCGACTTTCCATCCATCTATGGCCGGCTTAAGAGTTAAACCCCTGCATGAATGGCTGCTACCTGTCGCTCCGAGTCACAGCACTGAGATTTACGTAAACTTCACATTCCACCCAAGGCTACATTTTCAGTTTTGGGTGGTGTCAGTGCTGACGGTCTAAGAGCAGATGAAACACAACATATTCAAAACACAGCTAACATCAACAATGAACAGTAATGCTAACATGAAGGCCATTCATTATCATATCTCACACTAGACTGATGAAATGCAGCATCGGGACAGCCGCTGGGAGTTAGGAGGGATTTCAGCACAAGCAGCCTCATGTATGAACAGTGTTTTACAGCAGTGGTGCTCAGCAATTCTCCTCTATAACCTATATTGATGTGCAAATACATGTGCAATTATTTTATAGGGTCATGGGAATTTCCTTTGCTATTCTTTTTTTTATTTGATCGCCCAATGACTGCAAAGGGCATTGAAGAGGTTTCAATAACATTTTTTTTTTCTGTATATTCACTGGAAGGTTTTAGGCCTTTTCAGTTTTTCAGATCTGCTTTGTTTAAAAACAGTACGAGGATTAAAAAAAACTGGTTAAATAATTAAAAGCTAGGGCAATAAAGTAAAAAGGTATGGACATTGGGTGTTAGGGCAATCTGGGCACAAAAAATAATAAATGAAAGGATAATACAGGCACAAAAAACAATAGCTTCAAGGTGAATACAGGCGCAAGAACTACAAGATACCAGGGGAATACAGGCACAATGGCTTAATGGTTAGCACTTGCAGTAATTGGGTCATGGGTTCAATTCCCAACCATGGCGCCTCCTGCATGGAGTTTGCATGTTCTCCCTGTGTTTGCGTGGGTTTCCTTCGGGTACTACGGTTTCCTCCCACACTCCAAAGACATGCTGGTAGGTTAATTGGCTCCTGTCTATATTGTCCTAGTTTCATTCCTGGCCATGTGGGATCTCCTGCATGGTAGGGGTTGGGGAAAGACCTGGCAACCTACCCTGTAAAATAATTGCTAAGAGAATTAATGGAAAAAGTTGCCGACGAGTGACGGTCCATGCAATTGCCAAGGGTCGGATACGACTGAATGGATAGATAGACCATGGGAATACAGGCACAATAACCACAAGATACCAGGGGAATACAGGCCCAATAACCACAAGATACCAGGGGAATACAGGCCCAATAACCACAAGATAGCAGGGGAATACAGGCCCAAAAACCACAAGATACCAGGGGAATACAGGCCCAAAAACCACAAGATACCAGGGGAATACAGGCCCAATAACCACAAGATACCAGGGGAATACAGGCCCAATAACCACAAGATACCAGGGGAATACAGGCCCAATAACCACAAGATACCAGGGGAATACAGGCCCAATAACCACAAGATACCAGGGGAATACAGGCCCAATAACCACAAGATACCAGGGGAATACAGGCCCAATAACCACAAGATACCAGGGGAATACAGGCCCAATAACCACAAGATACCAGGGGAATACAGGCCCAATAACCACAAGATACCAGGGGAATACAGGCCCAAAAACCACAAGATACCAGGGGAATACAGGCCCAAAAACCACAAGATACCAGGGGAATACAGGCCCAATAACCACAAGATACCAGGGGAATACAGGCCCAATAACCACAAGATACCAGGGGAATACAGGCCCAATAACCACAAGATACCAGGGGAATACAGGCCCAATAACCACAAGATACCAGGGGAATACAGGCCCAATAACCACAAGATACCAGGGGAATTCAGGCCCAAAAACCACAAGATACCAGGGGAATACAGGCCCAAAAACCACAAGATACCAGGGGAATACAGGCCCAATAACCCCAAGATACCAGGGGAATACAGGCCCAATAAAGACAAGATGCCAGGGGAATACAGGCACAATAACCACAAGATACCAGGGGAATACAGGCCCAATAACCACAAGATACCAGGGGAATACAGGCCCAATAACCACAAGATACCAGGGGAATACAGGCCCAAAAACCACAAGATACCAGGGGAATACAGGCCCAAAAACCACAAGATACCAGGGGAATACAGGCCCAATAACCACAAGATCCCAGGGGAATACAGGCCGAACCACAAGATACCAGGGGAATACAGGCCCAATAACCACAAGATACCAGGGGAATACAGGCCCAATAACCACAAGATATCAGGGGAATACAGGCCCAATAACCACAAGATATCAGGGGAATACAGGCCCAATAACCACAAGATATCAGGGGAATACAGGCCCAATAAACACAAGATATCAGGGGAATACAGGCCCAATAACCACAAGATACCAGGGGAATACAGGCCGAATAACCACAAGATACCAGGGGAATACAGGCCCAATAACCACAAGATATCAGGGGAATACAGGCCCAATAACCACAAGATATCAGGGGAATACAGGCCCAATAACCACAAGATATCAGGGGAATACAGGCCCAATAAACACAAGATATCAGGGGAATACAGGCCCAATAACCACAAGATCCCATGGGAATACAGGCCCAATAACCACAAGATCCCAGGGGAATACAGGCACAATAACCACAAGATATCAGGGGAATACAGGCCCAATAACCACAAGATACCAGGGGAATACAGGCCCAATAACCACAAGATCCAAGGGGAATACAGGCACAATAACCACAAGATCCCAGGGGAATACAGGCCGAATAACCACAAGATATCAGGGGAATACAGGCCGAATAACCACAAGATACAAGGGGAATACAGGCACAACATACCAGGGGAATACAGGCACAATAACCACAAGATACCAGGGGAATACAGGCCCAATAACCACAAGATACCATGGGAATACAGGCCCAATAACCACAAGATACCATGGGAATACAGGCCCAATAACCACAAGATATCAGGGGAATACAGGCCCAATAACCACAAGATACCAGGGGAATACACGCCCAATAACCACAAGATACCAGGGGAATACAGGCCCAATAACCACAAGATCCAAGGGGAATACAGGCCCAATAACCACAAGATCCCAGGGGAATACAAGCCCAATAACCACAAGATACCAGGGGAATACAGGCACAAAAACCACAAGATCCCAGGGGAATACAGGCCGAATAACCACAAGATACAAGGGGAATACAGGCACAAGATACCAGGGGAATACAGGCACAATAACCACAAGATACCAGGGGAATACAGGCCCAATAACTACAAGATATCAGGGGAATACAGGC
This sequence comes from Staurois parvus, assembly GCF_062004578.1. Classification (NCBI taxonomy): domain Eukaryota; kingdom Metazoa; phylum Chordata; class Amphibia; order Anura; family Ranidae; genus Staurois; species Staurois parvus. The sequence continues at coordinate 194,200 of NW_028318370.1, forward strand.
CCAATAACCACAAGATATCAGGGGAATACAGGCACAATAACCACAAGATACCATGGGAATACAGGCCCAATAACCACAAGATCCCAGGGGAATACAGGCACAATAACCACAAGATACCAGGGGAATACAGGCCCAATAACCACAATATATCAGGGGAATACAGGCCCAATAACCACAAGATCCCAGGGGAATACAGGCCCAAACAAAATAGATGCTAGAGGAGTATGGGCACAAGCACACTAGATGTTAGGGGAAAACAGGCAGAAAAGTTTCTAGATGCCAGGGCAATATGGAAACAATAACCACTAAATATGAGCGGAATATTGGCACAAAAACACTAAATGCCAGAGAACACGGGAACAAAAAACAGAGGGAATATGGCAAGTAAAAGATAAAAAAGCAATGTGTCCAACAGTCTAGTTTGACTAACTTTAGGATTTTAAGCCAATAGTTTTGAAGAACGAGTCATCACCAAAAATAATCGGCACCCTTGCATTTCTGTCAGATAATGCACCGCTTCGCCCAGAAAATTGTTGCAATTACAAATGTTATTGGTATGACACAAAAAGGTGGAGAATCAAAAAGCTAAATCTGACACATTCCACATAAAACACCAAAACTGGACTGGACAAAGTTATTGGTAACTTCTCAAAATTGTAAGAAACAATTGCATTCCAAGTTTGAGCTCCTCCTGTAATTTGTAATTAAACCCACCTGTATCAATTAACAGGTGCTGGCAATATAGAAATCACAACCAGTTAAAATGGTGAAATATGGACTCAACCTTTCTGTTGTGTGTCTCTGTATGTCACATGGAGCTGGAGAAGAGAAAGAGAAGCAAAGAATTGTCTGAGGATTTGAGGACATAAGTTGTGGAAAAGCATGGACAATCTCAAGGTTACAAGTCCATCTCCAGAGACCTTACTGTTCCTGTATCCACTGTGCGCAACATTGCCAAGACGTTTACAGCCCATGGCACTGTAACTAATCTCCCTGGACGTGGATGAAAGAGAAAAATTGATCAAAAATTGCAACAAAGGATTTTTCAAATGGTGGCTAACGAATCTTGATCAACTTCCAGACAAACTCAAGCTTCAGGCACAGGGTACAACTGTGTCAGCTCACACTATACGCCGCCATCTGAACGGAAAGGGACGCTATGGTAGAAGACCCAGGAGGACCCCACTGCTGACACAGAAACATAAAAAAAACAGATTGGAGTTTAACAAAACTTACCTGAGGAAGCCAAAATCCTTTTGGGAGAATGTGCTGTGGACAGATGAACTAAATGACAGCTTTTTGGTTACATAGTCTGGCTGAAAAAAGACAAAAGTCCATCCAGTTCAAGCATAGAAGCCCATCATTCTACTGTTTTCAGAAAAAGCAATGAGGCCTTTAAAGAAAAGAATCCAGTCCCTCCAGTCACACATGGTGGAGGTTTACTGATGTTTTGGGGTTGCTTTGCTGCTTCAGGCACTGGATGTCTTGACCGTGTGCATAGCATTATGAATTCTGAAGACTACCAAAGAATACTGGGGTGCAATGTAGGGCCCAGTGTCAGACAGTTGGGTCTCAACTAGAGGTCATGGATCTTACAGCAGGACAATGACCCAAAGCACACATCAAAAAGCCCCCAGAAATGGTTTCAGGCAAAGCACTGGAGAGTACTGAACTGGCCAGCAATGAGTCCAGATCTCAATCCCATAGAGCACCTGTGGAGAGATCTCAGAACAGCAGTTGGGAAAAGGAACCCTTCCAAGTCTGAGAGACCTGCAGCAAATGGTGAAAGAAGAGTGGTCCAAAATTCCAGTAGAGAGGTGGAAGAAACTCATTGATGGTTACAGGAACCCATTGATTTCAGTTATTTTTTTTCCAAGGGGAGTCCTGCCAAATATTAAATTGAAGGTGCCAAAAATTTTGTCCAGTCCATTTTTGGGGTTTTGCATGGAATGTGTCTGATTTGGCTTTTTCTTTCTCCACTTTTATGTGTCGTACCAATACAAACAAAAGAAATAAACATGAGAATGCCGAAACATTTGTAATTGCAACAATTTTCTGGGCAAAGTGGTGCATTATCTGACAGAAATGCATGGGTGCCAATATTTTTGGCCATGACTGTATGGGACACCACCAAAAGCACAATATATATTTGGAAGACTATGCTGTATTTTTTCAAATATATAGCGCTAACAGTCGTTTGTATTCCCTGATCTGTCCTGAATATGCAAATTAGCCCAACTCTGGTCTAGTAATAACTCAATGTCAGTTTTATGTAAACTCTGGCACCCTCAACATCTCTGTTTCAAGGTCTCCTACTGCTGTTGCTGATCGTATTGCTTGCTATATGTGCTGTGCCATTTATCTTTAAAGGGTGGCAAGATAGGTCAGGTTTATTATATTTGTGTAGGGCTGTGATAAGAGGAGAAAACAATAAGAATGATGGATGTTTGAATTATGCTATATTGCAGTGACTGGTAAAGCCATAGGACCTGACCTGCAAATTCGTTAAGGAGACATAAGCAGCTTTTTTTTCTCTAATTCTTAAGGTCCCTTTAAACATTGGATGAAAGCAACACAGAAGAATTCTAAAATGTTTGTTTGACTAACACCGAACGTTTTATTTTTTATAAATGACTGTTCTAAATGCTGATGCCCTGTGGATATCTTCTGAAAATTTGACCAGCCTAGCAGGTTTGACAGCTGGCAGATCCTGGAGAAACTTTCTCCAATGGTCATGGGTAGCTGAACACATAGACAGGGCGCTCAGAAATACAGTTGTGCCTCTAACTGGCAATAGGATAAACATTTGCTGTTAAATGACCCTAAGGAACTGAATTAAGCACCACTGTTTTAAATAAAAAGCGTTCTTGTTACCCTTGGAAACAAATCAACTGTCATTTTTTTAATACCTTTTTAATTACTGTGGACAACAAGAAGACTTTTCATGCATGAGGCTGTATGTTAATAAGGGGCAGTCCACCTGAGTTCGCAGTTTTAAAAGTAATTAATTCATAATTTACTGAATATATATTATAAATAATACTCCTGAAGTGAGATTTTTGCACTTGTGTTCCAGACACCACCCATCTGCCACAGTGGTCACACAGACACCCCACTCTCCTTATGTAATTTTATTTAAATAGAATTCTGATGGGGATACCTTACCACTGCAGTGCCCAGGAAACATAAGAGTTTGGTGAGCAAATCAGCTGCCTTCCATCCATCCAAAACAGAAATAAGTCTTGTGTGAACTGCCGTAATGAAACACCTTTGGGCCCTCCCTTTCCTCTGTCCGGGACGCCTTTGGGCCCTCCCTTTTCCCTGTCCGGGACGCCTTTGGGCCCTCCCTTTTCCCTGTCCGGGACGCCTTTGGGCCCTCCCTTTTCCCTGTCCGGGACGCCTTTGGGCCCTCCCTTTTCCCTGTCCGGGACGCCTTTGGGCCCTCCCTTTTCCCTGTCCGGGACGCCTTTGGGCCCTCCCTTTTCCCTGTCCGGGACGCCTTCGGGCCCTCCCTTTTCCCTGTCCGGGACGCCTTCGGGCCCTCCCTTTTCCCTGTCTGGGATGCCTTCGGGCCCTCCCTTTTCCCTGTCCGGGACGCCTTCGGGCCCTCCCTTTTCCCTGTCCGGGACGCCTTCGGGCCCTCCCTTTTCCCTGTCTGGGATGCCTTCCGGCCCTCCCTTTTCCCTGTCTGGGATGCCTTCGGGCCCTCCTTTCCCCTGTCTGGGATGCCTTTGGGCCCTCCCTTTCCCCTGTCTGGGATGCCTTCGGGCCCCCCTTCCCCTGTTCGGGATGCCTTTGGGCCCTCCCTTTCCCCTGTCCGGGACGCCTTTGGGCCCTCCCGCCCACCTGGGATGCCTTTGGGTCCTCCCGCCCACCTGGGATGCCTTTGAAGCTTTCCTTCAACCTTGGACACCTTTAGGTCCTGCTGCCAACCTAGGAAACCTTTGGGCCCCCCTGCCTGCTTGGGACACCTTTGGGTCTTTTCCCCATTCTTGGACACCTTTAGGTCCTTCGGTCAATCTAGGACACCTTAACACTTGATCATCTTTGAGTCCTCTTGCCCGTATTGAACATTTTTTGGGTGTTCCCCTCCAACCTGGGACACCTCTGAGTTTTCCAACCCACCTCGGAACTTGGGTCTTTCCGCCCACCTTGCTGGTTCTTTGGCCTTCTTCATAATATGATATAAATTAAAGATCTAGCAAGGAGAGTGGGAGCCCCTCATAATGGCCACAGCAGATGTGCAGACTCAACTATTATCTTCAGGTGGACTGACCCTTTAAACAAAGCACACGCTATTTCACAACAGGAAGGGAAATGCTTCAACTTACTGTGCAAGCAATTAATTCACGTTGGTGAAAAGATCCTCTTAAGGTTACAGAAGAAATGGCAAGAAAGATGATGAAAGAAAAAAGGAATGGAAGATGAGAAGACAGACACAATGTCATTGCAGGAGCTCCACCCACAAAGTGCATCACCAGAGCCCCAGTACTATGTGACACTTTTTAGGATCTAATCTGCAAGAATGTCGGCTCCTCGGGTTTCCAGGAGAAGCCACCTCCACAATAAAAGTAACAGCAAGAAGGACAGCATGCAGCTTTTAAAATTATTTTTTGCCCCAACACTTTCCACAGCAGCCCGTAGCTAAAAGAAAATGAAAAGAGAATGACTACAGATAGCAGAAGGAGAGCAGAGACAGGGTCATACTGAACATTCACTCTTAGAATATACAGGAGAAGGTAAAGCCCAATTTCAGGAATATATAAAAAAAACAAAAAACAAAAACAACAAACACACTTGGGCCAGTTAGTTAATTGCTTGTTGTGTCTGGGGGATTGTAGAACAGTCTCTTTCTACCCAATTCCTTGTTCCAACGCTCTCCTCCTCGCGCCCAAGCTTCAGACTGTGGGCAGAGCCTCACCACCATTGTGTACCATACAGGGACATTAACCCTGTATGGTGCACTGAGGAGGCTGGAGTGGACCCAGAGCCGGTTGAATCTTAGAGAACAGGTTGCGGGGGGACAGGTTGCGGGCAGAGCTGGTTGAATCTTAGAGAACAGGTTGCAGGGGGGGGGGCAGGAGCCTGTTGGAGCAAAGGTAATAAGGTATTTACACTTTAAAGTGATATTAAAGGCATTTAAAAAAGAAACAACAAACATGCTATACTTACCTGCTCTGTCCTGTGGTTTTGCACAAAGCAGCCCCGATACTCCTATTTTTGGGTCCCCCGCCGGCGCTCCTGGCCTCTCCCTTGTGCCTGGTGTCCCTGTAGCAAGCAGCTTACTATGGTAGCATCGAAGCAGGCTCGCTCTTGAGCAGCTGCTCTACATGGCCATTCACACACAGATTGCACTGAGGCTCTAGTCAGTACTGGGGGCACTGATACACACAGAAGGTTTTTACCTTCATGCATAGATGAACGAAGGTAAAAAACATTGAGTTTTACAACCCCTTTAACCCTATGTCCCTAGACCAGGGATCTCCAAACTGCGGTCCTTTGCTAGCCTTTATCTGGCCCTTGGGGCACTATTCCTCCCAATGATATGAGGCACTATTCCTCCCACTGACACCAACAATGGGGCACTATTCCTCTCACTGACACCAATAATAGGGCACTATTCCTCCCAATGATATGAGGCACTATTCCTCCCACTGACACCAACAATGGGGCACTATTCCTCTCACTGACACCAATAATGGGGCACTACTCCTCCAACTGACACCAATAATGGGGCACTATTCCTTCCATTGACACCAATGATGGGGCACTATTCCTCCCACTGATACCAATGATGGGGTACTATTCCTCCCACTAATACCAATGATGGGGCACTATTCCTCCCACTGATACCAATGATGGGGCACTATTCCTCCCACTGATACCAATGATGGGGCACTATTCCTCCCACTGATACCAATGATGGGACACTATTCCTCCACTGATACCAATGATGGACACTATTCCTCCCACTGATACCAATGATGGGGCACTATTCCTCCCACTGATACCAATGATGGACACTATTCCTCCCACTGATACCAATGATGGGGCACTATTCCTCCACTGATACCAATGATGGGACACTATTCCTCCCACTAATACCAATGATGGGGCACTATTCCTCCCACTGATACCAATGATGGGGCACTATTCCTCCTACTGATACCAATGATGGGGCACTATTCCTCCCACTGATACCAATGATGGGACACTATTCCTCCTACTGATACCAATGATGGGGCACTATTCCTCCTACTGATACCAATGATGGGGCACTACTCTCTATCCCCACTGGCCACATCCTGGCCCTCCTAAAGTCTGAAGGACAGTAAGCTGGTCCTTTAAAAAGTTTTGAAATCCCTGCCCCAGACAAAACAAGCATTTGACCGTTGGGGGCCCCACTGCAAGGATGTTTTTTTTTTTTTTTTTTTATTTTCCTGGAGCTGGCTTTAAAAAGCAGAGGAGGGTAGGCAGGAGCATTTTGGATTCTGCATTTTGGGGCCTAATGTTCTAAAAGTGGAACCCAATGGTTCCTAAAGTTTGGTGGAGCAACTTCCCTGGGGGTGTGGAAAGATTTTGGGGTGGTGAGGGAAAAGGGAGCAGCAAGAGAAACCAGGACCAAGACAGTGTTTTTTTTTATCTATAAACTGAAATCTACTTGCAAAAATTAAAGTGCACACTTATATTTTGGCTTTAAAGTTTATTTAAAATCAAAACTTTTTTATTTAATTCAGTGTTGGATCGAGATGGGAAGATTTAAACCTTTTTTTTTTTTTAATTACTTTTTGCAGCCTGTGTCTCTTTACTTCCATAAAATCTTAACATGTTTCCTATTGCTTTCTATAGCAGCAGGATCTACGACGCCCTAAAAGGTTTGGGAATTACTGGTGTGATTTACTGCTCTGCCCTAAAGCAGGAGCCAAACAAAAGGTCAATACAACTTTTCCTTCTATGAACAAAAAAAAAAAAAAAAAAAAAAAAGAAAACAGGATTCACTGAAGAGAGATGAAGCAGTTCAATACCAACTGTTTCCACATGGGATTCCTTCTTATGGTAGGGCCCTAGTTAGTTGTCTTTTTCTAGTTTTGTATAGAGCAGCCTTTCTTAACCTGGGGCTCCTTGCACTAAGTAATGTCTGTGTCTCAGATATGTAATCACTGATACCAGTGACCTTTAGATCTCTTTCCACTGACCCCAGTGCAGGAGTATTCTTCCCACTGAGCCCCAATGCAGGAGTATTCTTCCCACTGAGCCCCAGTGTAAGGAGTATTCTTTCCACTGAGCCCCAATGTAAGGAGCATTCTTCCCACTGACTACCAATGTAAGGAACATTCTTCCCACTGAGCCCCAATGCAAGGAGGATTCTTTCCAATGAGCACCAATGTAAGGACCATTCTTCCCACTGACTACCAATATAAGGAACATTCTTCCCACTGAGCCCCAATGCAGGAGTATTCTTCCCACTGAGCCCCAATGCAGGAGTATTCTTCCCACTGAGCCCCAATGCAGGAGTATTCTTCCCACTGAGCCCCAGTGTAAGGAGTATTCTTCCCACTGAGCCCCAATGTAAGGAGCATTCTTCCCACTGACTACCAATATAAGGAACATTCTTCCCACTGAGCCCCAATGCAAGGAGTATTCTTTCCACTGAGCCCCAATGTAAGAAGCATTCTTCCCACTGACTACCAATGTAAGGAACATTCTTCCCACGGACCACCAATGTAAGGAGCATTCTTCCCACTGAGCCTCAATGTAAGGAGCATTTTTCCCACTGATCCCCAATGTAAGGAGAATTCTTCCCACTGATCCCCAATGTAAGGAGAATTCTTCCCACTGACCACCAATGTGGTAATTTTTCTCACTGATCCCCAATGAGCTTCTCACAATGTGCATTAGAAGCTGCAAGCCAGATAAAGCCCACCTCATTTTCTAGTTGAAGATGTCCAGTATTATATAGTCTTTCCAGTCTGCTAGAGGACTGGGGCTGGGTGCTGCGATGGCTTCAGGAAGCTGTGTACATTATCCTGCCAGCCCCTCCCACCAGCCATGATCTGCCTGCATTGCATAAAGAAGCACAAAGACCCAGTGATGATATTACTGGGTCAAAAATATGGTATGTATAAAAATAGAAAGATTCTATTTAAACATCTCATGTTAATGAAGGGGGACGGAGGAACCATGGAAAAGTATCCCTCTTGCTGTTGCATCTCCTGCACAAGATGGGAAGAGAAATTTCTAAGCCCTGGTTCACACCACTGCAACTCCAAGTGCAGCACGTGATTTAAAAATCGCACATGAATGAAGTCACATCTAATGTATGTCTATGGCACTGTCTTAAGGTGCAATTTCAAGTGGCGCGATTTGAAAAATAGTTTGTGCATTATTTTTTCACAACTCCAGTCCAATTTAACTCTCATAGACTAGAAGGGATATGGCACTGAAATCGCACCTGTGTGTATATCAGCACTACTTTGAAGTTGTGCTTTAAATGGGACCAAATCGCAACACTTTGAAATCGCATTCAGTATAAACCAGGGCTTAGTGCAGGGCTTGACAAATTTGCTTTGAATCTAGAGGCCAGCTACTAAGAACTATGTGGGCAGGCCGGAACGACACACTGAAAGCGTAAATTAACTTTTACAGAAAATCTGTAAGGTGACCTTACACTGGCCCCTGCCTATCACAACCCCCCCCCCCCTCCCTCCCTGGTCTCACTGTAAGCATGTCCCTTGATCCCCCACTGTCAGGCACCGGGACGCTGATTCAACGGTCCGGGGATTTTAAATCCCTGTGGCTTTCTCTCCTTTCCTCCCAGCACTAACAGGACAGGCTAGACGGATTCTGATTGGTCAGCGTGGTCCATGAGACGGCGCTGACCAATTAGAAAACGTTGAGTGGTATGGATAGAAGATTAAGCCGTGGGGATTTCAAATCCCTGGATCAGTAAAGCGGCATCCCAGTGCTTGACAGCGGACAGCTGACAAAAGCCCAAGTGCCAGGATGCAAATGGTGACCTGGGAATTGTCAGGCCCTGTCTTAATGGGGCACAGCAACGTATAAACTGATCAGGGTTTTAACTCTTCCCTATGCTATCCAAGGCTGATATATGTATTAGTGTATATATATATATACACACACACAGGATCTCGCAGAAGTGAGTACACCCCTCATAAGTTTGTAAATATTTAATTATATCTTTTCATGTGACAACACTGAAGAAATGACACTTTGCTAGGCGAGACCTGTTCTGTTGAACCGCTTTATGGTCTTGGCCACCATACTGCAGCTCAGTTTCAGGGTCTTGGAAATCTTCTTATAGCCTAGGCCATCTTTATGTAGAGCAACAATTCTTTTTTTCAGATCCTCAGAGATTTATTTGCCATGAGGTGCCGTGTTGAACTTCCAGTGACCAGTATGGGAGAGTGAGAGAGATAACACCAAATTTAACACACCTGCTCCCCATTCACACCTGAGACCTTGTAACACTAACGAGTCACATGACACCGGGGAGGGAAAATGGCTAATTGGGCCCGATTTGGACATTTTCACTTAGGGGTGGAGTCACTTTTGTTGCCAGCGGTTTAGACATTAATGGCTGTGTGTCGAGTTATTTTTAGGGGTCTCTCTCTCTCTCTCTATATATATAGTAATAGTCTTGCTTAGCGGTATTAAGTAAGAAGAGCGTTGTCTGAATGGCCATTAATTCATTTTAGCATCTGGACTAGCCCATCGCTCCAAGTTATAGAAACTCCTAACTGGTCAGTAATTAGAAAATAATATTCAGCACTGCCATAGACTGTCAAAATTAGCAACTATACTTTTCCTTCTAATTAATGAGATTATTGCTTGTGTCATGTGAATATCCTGCCAAGCCATGCTGAAACACAATTGTGGTTTACTGCTCTTCCTATCTGCATTAATGGTCTGTCAGTGTGCTCAGATCCACAATAATCACTTAACACAGCAGGTGTACTTACAAAAAAAAAAACATTTGCGTAGCACGTTGCCTAGTACAAATGCATGTACATTCGTTATGTGCAAATAGGGCAAGAAAACGAATGCTCTAAGGCAGTGGTTCTCAACCTGTGGGTCGCGACCCCTTTGGGGGTCAAACAACCCTTTCACAGGGGTCGCCTATGACCATCGGAAAACACATATTTCCGATGTGTAAAGAGCAGCTACTGTGTAGAAAGCAGCTGCTGTGTTGAAAGCAGCTACTCTGTTAAAAGCAGCTACTGTGTAGAAAGCAGCAGTAATGGAGGTAAAACGACACTCATGAATTATAATTACTGGGTAAATAATTTTATGGTTGGGGGTCACCACAACATGAGGAACTGTATTAAAGGGTCACGTCATTAGGAAGGTTGAGTACCACTGCTCTAAGGCCATTTTCCATGATAGTTGAATGTTTAATGATTTAAACTGGAAAATGTTGCATTTGGTCACTAGATGGACCGAAGTATCAGAAATATAAGATATCCCCATCTTGGTGCCATCTAGTATTTTTTTTAAATCAAAAAATATCCCACTAACACAGGATATAGCCTAAAAATGTTAATTGTTTTGGCCCTATTTGCACAGAATGAATGTGCATACACTTTCACTTGGTGACTTGCTATGCAAATTGTTTTTAAAACTCCCCTTTGTATGTGGCTTGTCAAGCTACTGCCTTTATCCTAATGGTCATTAAGCATGGATACTGATTGCATTGATGGACACCTAAAGGATCTGATACGTGTATATGATAAGGCCTGCTGTAGTCTGGCAGGCATTTCCCTGAGAAAGATTAGGAAACAGATATCTGCCCCTCCCTCAAGGAAGCCACCAGAGTACCAGGATGGTCATAATTCTAGCCTGATGGTGAGAGAAGCTCATGCTCGGCACGTTCCTCCTTCCCTCGCATTGGGCCTGCTCATGGGGAGGTTTTTCAAATAAGTGCCATTGACCACATGGTGGCATTGTGAAGAGTCCCCATGGGTGGTGATGAAGATCTCAAACAGTTCTTGATATTATCGGATGGTTTGCGGTCCCTAATTCACAGACTACAATGCACAATGGGCTCTATGCATAAAAATCTACTGTACAAATATATCAATCAGGGTCCTATTCTTCATAGGTTTATTTCCTAGAATCATCTGTGCCATCTAGTGGCAATGAGCAAAATTATTCCTGAAATACCTCAATCTGGAAAAATATTGAATTATTGCCACTAGATGGTGCAGATGACACTAGGAAATAAACTCGATTAAAAAATTACGATGAAGATTAGCAAAGTTTGTGCGAGTGATTGACATTTTCGTACAGCACAATTTTTTTCACATAGACTCCTATCTGTGTGACTTATTCATGAATGGATATCATTTCGTCAGTCATTCAGCAAAGATGCGGATTGCACTGCAGATAATAGTTTCTGCAGACATAGTCTCAAAGGGAGAATTTGAAGCCGATGTGCAGCCAAGAAAAAACACAAAAATCAGCACAAGGGACTTACAGTCGGTAGGATGTGTCCCTTGTGCCGATGCCTCTTCGGTTAGATTAAATCCTTCTATGTCCATATTCCTCTTCCCATCCCCCACCGCCCCATTCTTCCAGTACATCAGGGGTTATAAGGACTGTGGCCGCTGTCACAAGCGCTCTTAAAGAGTGTCTAACTATGCCCACCTTTTCCATCCAGCTCCACCATTCATATAAGCCAGACTGCAGCTTCTATGAATGAAAGGGGATCTATGAATGGAGGACGAAGGCATGATTGAAAGGTCCCACCCCTCCATTCATAGATGACTTCCACGGAAGCTGTAGTACTGCTTATATGAATGAAGCAGCTGGGTGGAAAGGGCAGGCATAGTTGGGAACTTTTGATGAGGGCTTGTAACAGTGCCCATAGCTGCACAACCCCTTCCACCCCTGCAACCACTGTCACAATTTAAAAACAGTGTGGCTGTGCGGGGCTCCAACCACACGGCTGCATCATTCACTCACAGTTTCTTGTGAATGAATAGACTACAAGTACTGTCAGCCATTGCAGCTGATGGCTTGTAGTTCTAAATGAAACTGTGAGGGCGCTAGTGAGCACTCCCATAATTCATTGATCTTACTACTCTCAAGTAACTGCCTTTTCGTAAAGGAGGTACAGGCAGACAGCTGCCCTGAGAGTCTGCAGGAGCCTGACACTGCACCTGCGATCTGCTGAAAAAAAACAAAACAAAACAATAAAAAAAAAACAAATGCGCATTTTTTTAACCTGCAAACAAATTTGCCTTTTTTTTTTCAAAAGGTTAACTTATCCTTCAAGGCGATGGGGAGTGGTGGGGGTCATGGACAGAGGAGGATTTCACCTAACAAAAGGGGCAACAGCACAAGGGACACATCCTACTGTCTGTAAGTTATGACCGTTATGCTGATTTTTGTTTTTCCTTTTGGATGCAGTTGGGTTTAAAATCGTACATGAACTACAGATGTGTTGACAAGAAACATGAAGCAAAGAAAAAAAAAAAAAAGAAAAAAGGTGACAATAAAAATTATATCTAAAACTTCCTGACCTGAGCAACAAACGGTGCTGAAATGTGGGGCCTCCAAGTACTTGTGTAGATTCCAAGGCTGTACGCAGAGCCTTGACGTCTGCGAAAGTCAAGATTAAGCTCCACCCCAACAACTAGGCCCCACCTATTGTCCTTGAACTGTCAAATGTCATAGCCTTGGGTATATTGTTCACTGTAGTTATAGCACTTGACAGCTGAATGACAGGTAGTGTTGCTAAGCTCTGTGAAGGGTGGGTGGGGGTTAATCTTGACTTAGGCAGAAGTCACAGCCTTATTTAAAGCCTAGGCTAGGCGTCACTAGATGGCGGACCACGGTCCAAAACTGGACTGAATGTCAGTCCGATCCGGACCGCGGCTCCGCCACCCAGCAGCCTGGGTGTCCTCTCCCAGCTGAACACCTCCTTCCCCTGCAGCCACCTCAGCCTTCATCCCTGGCAGGCAGAAGGTGTGGCACGTCCAGCCCAGAGGGTGGGACCGTTCAAGTTCACAAGCCGCAAACTTACTGCCAGGACATGGGGTGGTCCCAGCAATCACCTGCCCGCCAACAGAAAAACCTGGGAAGTCTTGCTGTCCAAGGTAGGATTAAAAGGGTTATAGAGAGACTCTGATTGGAAGGGGGAAATGGGAACGTAAGTTAGAGGGCTTTCATGTAGACTGGGGGATGTAAAGAAGGGGAGGCTCTGAAAGGAACTTGGAAACAAGAAAGGGAGTTTGTGAAGGGACTGGTATACAAGAAAGAGAAGGGGGCTGTGAAGGGGACTGGTATACATGGAAAGGGGGGAGCGCTGTGAAGGGGACGTGGATACAAGAAAGAAGGGCTGTGAAGGGGACCTGGATACAAGAAAAGAGGGCTGTGAAGGGGACTGGGGTGCAGGGATGGGGGGCTGTAAAGGGGACTTGGATACAAGAAAGGAGGGCTGTGAAGGAGACTTGGATACAAGAAAAGGGGGTCTGTGAGGGGGACTGGGGTGCAGGGATGTGGGGTGGCTGTGAAGGGGACTTGGATACAAGAAAGGGGGCTGTCAGGGGGGCTGGGGTATGGGGCTGCTGTGAAGAGACTTGGATGCAAGAGGGGGTGGCACTGTGAAGGGGACTGGTATACAAGAAAGAGGAGCTGTGAAGGAGACTGGGACACAAGAAAGGGGGGGGCTGTGGAGACTGGGATACAGGAAAAAGGGGGTGTGTGGATACTGGGATACAAGAAAAGGGGGGCTTAGATGCAAGGAAAGAGGGGGTGGCTGTGAAAGGGACTAGGATACAAGAAAGGGGGCTGTCAGGGGGGCTGGGGTATGGGGCTGCTGTGAAGGGGACTTGGATGCAAGAGGGGGTGGCACTGTGAAGGGGACTGGTTTACAAGAAAGAGGGGCTGTGAAGGAGACTGGGATACAAGAAAGGGGGGGCTGTGGAGACTGGGATACAGGAAAAGAGGGGCTGTGAAGGAGACTGGGATACAAGAAAGGGGGGGCTGTGGAGACTGGGATACAAAAAAAGGGGGGCTGTGGAGACTGGGATACAGGAAAAGAGGGGCTGTGGAGACTGGGATACAAGAAAAGGGGGGCTGTGAAGGGGGGCTTAGATGCAAGGAAAGAGGGGGTGGCTGTGAAAGGGACTAGGATACAAGAGAGGGGGAGCTGTGAAGGGGACTGGGATGCAAATAAAGGGGAGGGGGCTGTGAAGGGGACTGATGTAAAGGGGGAGGTCTGTGATGTAAGGAGGGGGGCTGTGATGTGAAGGGGGACTGGGGACACTGAAGGAAAGGGGACCTGTGATGCAACAAGGGCACTGTCATGTATGGGGGGGGGGGACTGCGATATAAAGGGGAGCTGTATTATAAAGAAAGGGATGTAATATAAAAGGGTACTGTAATGTAAAGGGGGGCTATATTGTAAAGGAGAGTGTTGTGATGTAAGGAGCGCACTGTGTTGTAAAGGGCACTGTAATGCAAAGTGGTGCTGTGATGTGAAGGGGGTGATGTAATGTAAAAGGGGGCTATTTTGTAAAGTGGGGTGCTACGATATAAAGTGGGGCACTGTGAAGTAAAGCGGGGGGTTCTGCAATGTAAAAAGAGGGTGCTATGGCATAAAGGGGAGGCTGATGTGAAAAAGGGGGAGGGGGCTGTAATGTGAAGGGGAAACTGCAATGTACAGATAGAGGGGCTGTGATATGAAAGACCCCTGATAAATAAAAATGTTACTGACCGAACCTGTGAATATTAATTCCATACCCCTGGCCTAGGCTAAAGACCCAAAGGGCTTTGTTAAGGGACCGGGATCAGTCTGAAGGCCAATACAGCTCCACTGTCACCTTAATATTTATTTTAGGGTAGGTCAGGTTTCATTTAATAAAAAGATCTGTACTGGCTGAACACGTGACCGTTCCTCTAAATCTCGGTGAAACTTGAGAGACTTCAGACTACAGAAGACATTAGGCGCCTCGTTACTTGCTGCAGCCTCCAGCTAGCGGCTCATTCATCTGACAATAACTGGAGGCTAATAATAAGGCGGGGAGAGGTATCACATTAACACTGCGCAGTACATAAGGTTCACAACGTTAGAAATAAACTACAGCTAAGCGCAGCAATGAGCACTGACCTTTCGACTTCCGCATGCTCCCCGTTTCCGAAACGCTCAAGTTACTAACAGATACGGCTTCACAGTCCTGGCCGTCCATGCCGTTACCGGTCCAGTCCCCCTGCTGGCTCCCCTGATCCCAGGAATCCTGCATCTCGTCCTTGGTGGCGCCAATCGGCAGAGTCGCCGTCGCGGGTAGACTTCTGTCCAACGTCGACCTGGAGGTGATGTCAGCGCTGGTGAACTGCGAGTCGCTCCTGGTCACGCTGTCCATGGTTGCTGCGTAATCCAACATGAGCGTCGCTTCTTCATCCTGAGTGAGCAAAGTCTGCGGAAGGAGCACAGCGCCGGAGTTTTATTAGAAGTTAATATGCAGAAAGATAGCAGGACAAATCCCAGGAGCCAGATCGCCTAAAATATTACAGCTGGCGATTTTCTACTTGCACTAACATTTTCCAACGTCAGTGCGAGTACAACTTTCAGTTCTCCAAGAGAGCCCATAGTCTTTTCAACCCTTCCCACTTGTTCCAAGGATACATTAAAAGGGAATTTCACCCAATAAGGGGAAGTTGCACTTTTACACCCACCCCCACCCTTTTGGACACAATTATTTATTTTTTTCTGCATTATTTATTTAACCGTCATGCAACACTGTGACCCATATGACATTTTTATCATTTTAATGAGACAGGTAGAGCTTTGTTTTGCTGGTATTTATTCATCACTGTTTTTTATTTTTTTGCTTGAGGTGATTGTAGCCGTATTAGTGCATTTGCGACAGAAACAATTGAGTACTGTCCGTGATACTTTTTTTATTTGCACTAACATACAATTTTGAGGACAAGCTTTCGGGGAGTGTCCCCTTCTTCAGTACTGCTTGGACCTTGAAGAAGGGGACACTCCCCAAAAGCTTGTCCTCAAAATTGTATGTTAGTGCAAATAAAAAAAGTATCACGGACAGAACTGAATTATTTTTTTGCTAAACAAGAAATACTGTAATGTAAAAAAAATAAAATAAAATTTCTTAGTTTCTGTTATAAAATGATGCAAATAAGTAATTTTTCTTCTTTACTGATGAGATTTCAGAGATGGGCATTGATGAGGTGGCACTGATGGGGCTGCACTGATAATTGTGTACACAATGTACTACTGACAGCCTTGCCTTTCCTTTCGTCACACAGACAGTGTGAAGAAAGGACTGCCGATAACTGGAAAGACGGTTTACATGTGATCAGCTGTGAATGGCCCTTTGCCCAAATCTGTGATCAGCTGTGTCCACACAGAGCGCTCTCCGGATGTGCACCCTGGGGAGAGCACGGGGTGGGGCTCTTGGAGGAAGTCTATAGACACTCTCCCAGAACTGGACGACCGTGCTGTAGCTGTCTTTTGGCAAGTGGTTAAAGTTAGGAATTTACAAAGAGTACAAATGATATAAACAAGTCATTGGACGCATTTATTTTCTTTTGGTGGGGAGCAGGTACCTGGTTTTGACAGGTACCCGCTCCCACTTCTGCTCGGATCGCCTAAGTGGGTCAGGTGGAGGACCTGTGATGTGTCCTTTAAGGTAACGGGCATGGAGAGGAGGAGGGGGGGGGGGGGGAGAACTTCCACTCTGATTACTTAGGCAGTCGGAGAAGAAAGAAATGGGAGAAGGTACCTGCTAAAACTAGGTACCCGCTCCCCCCCACAAAAAAAAAACCTTCAAAAGTGGGGAAGGTGTTGTTAAAGCGAAGTTCCGCTTTAAATAAATACATTAGGGTACAAATGTAGATAACCTCTAGCCACCCATGCAACGTTCACATGCTGCACATGCATCTATGGATGGCCAAGGTCTATGGGCTGAGAGTGTGCTCACTGCCTGCCCCCAGCACAGTGAATGAGCTGTCACAGACAGATATAGGTCTCTAGCCATGATTGGGAGTCTGTCCCACTGGCTAAAATAACTACTCTGACAGCCAGTCACAATGGTCACCTGATCAGGAAGTCCATCCCATCCCACCACACCCCCAAATCCCCTGTCCACCCAGTGTATACAAAGAACCAATTAACCGCTTCCCGTCTGCCCTATAGCAGAAGTACTGCTACAGTGCGGTACAGGTGCGCAAAATCACGTATATATACGTGATTTTGAAATTCCGGGAAATGGGGCACGTGCACTCTACCCGTGCTGCCATTTGCGGCTGTCAATCGCTGGGTCCCGGCCGGTGATTAATTGCCGGTGCCTGGCGATTGCGGAGCATCTCCAACAGGGGGGAAAGCTGTTTGTAAACAAAACAGTTCTCTCACCTGTCAGCTCCTGCACAATGCTTTGCATAGCTCACTGTCAGCCATGCAAAGCAGTGTGCTTACAGTGAAGCACTAACACAGCATAAAACAGCACACAGCACACAGTTAGCCCTTTGATCGCCCCACATGTTAACCCCTTCCTGCCCAGTGCCATTAGTACAGTGTCAGTGCTTTTTAGTAGCACCGATCACTGTATTGGTGTCACTGGGGAGGTTATTGACACCAAGTCAGTTCCCCCCAGTGTCAGAATCCCGCCACAGTTCCGCTTTACTAGTAAAAAAGAAAATAAAAAAATCTCAGTATATATACCGCCATTTGTAAACGCTATCACTTTCAAATAAACCAATTAATTTACACGTATTGGGATTTTTTTTTAGCAAAGACATGGAGCAGAATACATTTTGGCCTAAATTTATGACAAAATTAGATTTTTTAAATTTTTTTACTGGACATGTTTAATAGCAAAAAGTCAAAAATATTATTTTTCTCAAAACTGTCGGTCTTTTTTTTTTTTTTTTTATAGCGCAAAAAAAAAAAAAAACCCCAAAAAAACCGCACAGGCGATCAAATACCACCGAAAGAAAGCTCTATTCTCGGGAAAAAAGGGAAGTACATTTAATTTGGGTGCAGCGTTGCATGACCACGCAATTTTCAGTTAACGCAGCGCTGTAACGCAAAAAATGGCCTGGTCAGGAAGGGGGGGGGGGGGGGAGGTAAATCCTCAGGAGGGTAAGTGGTTAAAGGAATGGCAGGGCTGGGTGGGAAGGGGTTAACCATTTCCATAACTTGAACCTAAAGCGATGAAACATTTTAGATAAATTTTGCATTGGATCAGCAATGTCCACCCCTTGTATACAGTAAACACATCCTTGGAAAACACATTTACCTTCGAAATTCCTGATATAATTATCGTACTCTTCTTGCGGGGAGATTTCAACGATTGTTTTGACGATTCTCTGAGCTGTCTTATGGCGGCTTCTGCGACTGGATCCGAGCCGTTCAGCATTAAAAGCTCTATGTACGAGAAAAGAAACAATGATATCAAGCTAACTAGGCGCTCGTTGGTCACGTCACCTAAACAAACATGGAAACCTGGACACCATACCTGTGTCTGAAGAGGACAGGGCTTTGCTAACCACGCCGCTGTGAGATGGGATCGCCTGCACAGAGAAATCTCTCTCAATCACTTTTATTTTAGGTGGAGTGCTGGCTGGTGAATCTGATGGACAAAAACAAATGACATGAAATTACATGACTGCCTTGTAAATAGCTCACTTAACAATCCATAAGTTGAACACAAATGAGTAAAAGTGTTAGTTGACCTTAACAAAAAAAAAGTAAAGGTGAACCAACACCAGAATAACTCCCCCTCCACCCCCCCATCCCCAGTCCCTGCTGTACTTACCTTCAGGGTTGCCAAGCTGTCACCAACCCTGCAGCTGCTCAAGCAGTCCAGGGATTTGAAATCCCCGCTCCTTTCTCTCTTCTGCATCAGCACTTCTGAGACAGACCAGATGGATTCTGATAGGTCAGTGCCATCAATGTGTCATAGTGGCGTCTGGAGTCTGCAGGAGGATTGTGTTCTAGCGGATGAGCCTGTGTGCTTGCAACCTCAACCAGCCTATCTGTGCAGTGTAGGTTTTCTTGTTACCTGCTCACCTGAGTACAGTTAAAGTGTTACTAAACCCACAATGGTAAAATCAGTCTGTATAGACAGAGACATGCTGGTAGGTGAATTGGATCCTGTCTAAATTGTCCCTAGTATGTGTATGTATGAATGTGAGTTAGGGACCTTAGATTGTACGCCCCTTGAGGGTTAGGGACTGAAATTGACGGCGCTATATAAGTACCTGTAACAATATGCAGTAAAGCATGTGTGTATATATATATATATATATATATAATGCATTAATAAAATATATTGCAAACAAATATCAAGTGACTGAGTCCTAATAAATTTCCACGGCGTGATATTGCAATCACGCTAGTGCTGCATGCATATCTTTTAAAAATCTGTGATCCTATGGTGTCTTCCAAAGGTGTATTACCAAACAAATATAGTCCACCAATTCATATATATTGTGCTCCTTCACCAGTTGTGCTCTCACCTGACGTATATGGCCAAACCATTAACCTCCTCGGCGGTATGATTATTTCTGATTTTTTGTGCTGAAAGCGGTACATTTTTTTGCATGGAAAGATGTAGTTTTTTTTATTGCAGGCTGTAATTTTTAGGAATAACTCACTGAAATCTGTCCGAACAAGAGTCTAGTAAACATCCCGGGTATGATCAAATTTTAAACACGAAATCATACATTATAATTTAATAAATAATCATAAAAAATAATAATATAATAATAATAAATTTAATTCAATAATATAATCAAACCAAAAACACTGAAATTTGAAACACAGAGGCAAATTCGTACATCGCTGAGCAAAGTGGCAAAATCGTTTTCAGTGTCTGATGAGGAATTTCCCCCACAAATCATTATCACTCAATTCTGCAAGTGGTTCTGATTTACTATCGCTGTTCTCTAGCCGGTCTAAAACCGCTTTTGACCTAAAGGGACGCTTTTTGGACGCCATGGACGTTTCTCAGTTTCCAGGCAGAAAGAACAGTCAAAATGTAGGCAGGGCGCCGGACAAAGCACTCGGGACAAAATGTATGTGAAATGCACTGAAACAGCAATGTTTTACTATGTAATAATCATTTTTAAAAAAATGAAATTTTTTTTCCGGCGCCCGTACGTCCCGATGTCACAGGGACCGGAACACGGAAGACGGATGCCGGCATCAGCCGGAGGAGATGGCCGGGGACGCTGCAAGGGACACATCGTGGGAGCGCAGGACAAGGTAAGTGCTGCAGGGACTCCCTGAGCAACGCCGCATGGTAAGCCCGAGTGTAGCTCGGGGTTACCGCTAAGGAGGTTAAGTGAGGTCATACAAGCTTGTGTCCCTTTAATTGGGCTCAGAAGTGGACAAATGGATAAATCCCTGTATCCCAGATGGATGGATGAATGAATGGAGTTTTTCCTTTTTCCCAGCAGGGGGTCTCGTCCTTTCCTAGAGATCTTTCTCCTGGAGGAGGATGGATGGATGGAGTTATCCCTCTTCCCACTAGGGGTCTCTTGACTTCTTTCAAACTTTTTCCTCCATGTGTATATATTCCGTGGCTTCATCAGGGGGAATTGACTGAACGGCACGGCGCTCATTGACTTATATAGGAACTACGGGCGCCATTCTCTAGTAGTCCGCATGGCCACAGCCATGTTTTTGGGGTCCAGTTCTTCTATTAGTGATCGGAGTTCGTGTGACTGGCATGCAGTGTGACAGATTCATCCGAGCTCCATGATGGATCGGCTGCATTGCCATTTCACTCCACTCCCTCACTATCTATTTATGGGGCAATCAAAAATATTAATTTATGTAAATATTGGGCAACTAGATGACCATTAACATTAGTATTAAACAACTGGATAACATTGACCCAACTGAAACTTTCCAAAACCGAGTTTCTTGTCTTCCCCCCCCAGCCCGGACACCACCCCCCATTGACTTCTCCATCACATCCAACAACGCCACCATCAAACCCGCCCCGCAGGCCAGAGTACTTGGTGTCATGCTGGACTCCAACCTATCCTTCCAGCCCCAAGTCCAATCTTTAACAAACTCGTGCAGACTCCACCTCCACAACATCGCCAAAATCCGCACGTTCCTAACCCCAGAAACCACTAAACAGCTCATCCACTCCCTCATCATATCACGACTCGACTACTGCAACTCCCTCCTCACTGGCCTGCCTCGCCGCTGACTATCCCCGCTTCAGTTCATCCTGAATACGGCTGCCAGGCTCATTCACCTTTCCAACCGCTCCATCTCCGCCACCCCCCTCTGCCAATCCCTCCACTGGCTTCCGATTGCGCAACGGATCAAATTCAAAATCCTAACACTGACGTACAAAGCCGTCCACCATACTGCCCCGTACTACATCACTGACCTAATATCCAAGTACCGCCCAGCACGCACACTCCGCTCCTCACAAGACCTCCTTCTCTCTAGTTCCCTGGTCTCCTCCTCCCATGCCCGCCTCCAGGACTTCTCCAGGGTGTCACCCATCCTCTGGAACTCCCTGCCCCAACCCATCAGATTATCACCTACTCTCCTCTCCTTTAGGCGCACCCTGAAAACCCATCTCTTCAGGGAAGCCCACCCCACCCCCTGCTAACCTGCCGACCTCCTCCACTCTTCCTACCACTCCATCCCCCACAGCTATCTCCTCCTGTGCCACCATCCCCTCCCTCCTAGATTGTAAGCTCGAAAGAGCAGGGCCCTCGATCCCCTCATGTTTTGCATTGTATTGGTATTGTTCTGTCACATGTTCTGTCCCCTTTTGTAATGTACAGCGCTGAGCAAACCATTGGCGCTTTATAAATACTGTATAATAATATAATAATAATAATTAAGGGTGTGTATAAAAATCCACAGTTGGCATAATTTTCTTTTCTGGAGAAAATCATCTACATGACCCGGTGGCGTAACGCGTAGGAGAGGGGCTCTGACATCACGACGCTTAACGGCAACCACACAGCAAGTATATGGGAGTGTGGCAAACATATTAAGGATTATTCAAAATTGTACAAAAAGCTGTTTTATCTGTATACTATGTGAGTGCACTACATTTATTTCATTTTTTAAAAAGAGTATAAGGCACTATATTTTCTTTTTAATTACATGGAATATAAACACATGGAGGAAAAAGTTTGAAAGAAGTCAAGAGACCCCCTAGTGGGAAGAGGGATAACTCCATCCATTCATCCGCCTCCAGGAGAAAGATCTCTAGGAGAGGACGAGACCCCCTGCTGGGAAAAAGGAAAAACTCCATTCATCCACTTGGGATATACGGATTTATCCATTTGTCCACTTCTGAGCCCAATTAAAGGGACACAAGCTTGCATGACCTCACTTAACGGTTTGGTCATATACGTCAGGTGGGAGTACAACTGGTGAAGCAGCACAATATATATGAATTGGTGGACTATATTTGTTTGGTAATACACCATTAGAAGACACCATAGGATCACAGATTTTTCGAAGATATGCATGCAGCACTAGCGTGATTGCAATATCACGCCGTGGAAATTTATTAGGACTCGGTCACTTGATATTATTTGTTTGCAATATATTTTAATTCATTATATATATATTCAAATGTACTGATAGTGGAGCGCGACACCACAGGTTTTTGATCTGTTTAGACACACTGGTATGAGTATGTGTATAGTGTAGGCGACCCACTCATTTATTTATTACTCGATTATTTGCATATTAGTGTAATTATTGCACATATATCAAACATACTATGATCTATTAAATTATCTGGTAGATTTTATACATATATTTCACCTAAAGTAATATACCATAGTAGCTCACAAGAATCACATTTATAAATGCAGTAAAGCATGCTTGTTTAACCCACTGTGGGTTTTTTTCTTCCACATGGTGTAAAAAGGCTGTTTGATCCTGTCTTCTCCAGATCCTCCACCATACTGTCCCCAATCCATCTGCTGATAGTACAGAGCCCTAGGAGACACTTTGTATATGCTCAGTTTAGTGTGCATTGCTAGAGAGTTTTTTTTTTTTTTTGGGAGGGTGCATGTGATCAGCACAGGGCCAGTCAGAACTATCTAGACAGTGGGTCAGGGGTTACACAGCCTGGAGTTTATATTTACTAAAATAATTGCATTTCCATGTTCTGTGGGAGACCGGATATAGTGAATGCAGGGTCCTAGGCTTAGTAATACTTTAAGCACAGACAGAATTCTTAAGCCCTGCAGAAGGGGGAGTGTTTTTGGCCCCTGAAATGCGTTGGCTCTATACAACTATGAATTGATTTTGGACATATATTTGGCTCTCTCCATGGATTGCATGTGTGTGGATTCTCGACTCTGGGTACTTTTCTTATTTTCCTGAGGAATGCTTTGTGGAGTGCTACCAAACCGGAGCCAGTGTACCCAATGACAATTTATGTGACCCTTAGAAAATCTGAATTCAGTGCCCCGATTGTACTTGCATTTGGGTTTCTATTGCTGTTGGTTTCTTCTTGTTCCCCTAATAACTAGTCCAGGTGTCACCGGGACAGGAAAAGATGGGAATATCCCCAATAAAATCACAAACCTGAATATAAGCCAGTTCTATTTTTTAGCAATTTCTCTACAAAGAACTAAAAGATAAAGATGTGCCTAAAATTGGGCTTTAATGTGTCTCCCAGGCTCAGAAAAAAAAGCAAGAAGGTCTTTCTTGTTTTATTGGCTGCCTTGACTTCTGTCCAAGTAGGCACTACACCCCACACCCTACCATTTGACAGTCCAATGCCACAGCCTCATTGCCAGTAGAGGCTCTGGTATTGGACAACATGAAGTTTAACCTGCTTGTATTTCTGGTGCCTCCTTTTCCCCTTCATCGAGATGCTAATTTAAACAAAAACTGTTTTCATTACCATATCTTATTTAAGACCCAGTGATGTCACCACTAGGTCTCTGTGCTTCTCTACATAATGCACGCAGGCAGGGGCAGACTGACAACTCATGGGGCCCCCCGGGCAATAGGGGATCATGGGGCCCCTGTGTCCTTGCCCAAACTCAAAAAAGCCTATGAAAAAGGTACCAAGGGCATCTCATGGAGCCCCCTACTGACCCCGGGCCCTCGGGCAGTGCCCAAGTTTCCAAATGGTCAGTCTGCCCCTGTACGCAGGTCATGGCTGGTGGAAGGAGCCGGAAGGGTGCTGTACACAGCGTCTCGAAATCATGACAGCAGTCTGCCTCAATACTCATCCCAAGAGCTTTCAGTCCTGATACAATCAGTGGGCTGGCTCTTCGGAGGGGTTATTCAGATATCCAAATGCCTTTATGAGTGGGTGTCAGTCTGGGGAAAGGGGCACTCCTAGGCAGGCTGCATTTGCATGAAAACTGCCCTTGGTAACGCCCACCTAATGCTCAGCTGCCATGATTAAAATTACTGCAATCCAATTAACCACTTCCTTCAAATCCGGGAACTTTCACCCCCTTCCAGTCCAAGCCAATTTTCAGCTTTCAGCGCTATCATACTTTGAGTGACAATTACTCATGCAACACTGTACCCAAATTAAATTTTAATCCTTTTTTTTGAGACAGATAGAGTTCTCTTTTGGTGGTATTTGATCACCACTGTTTTTATTTTTTATTTTTTTGCTATATAAATGAAAAAATAAAAAATTTTGAAAAAAAAAAATTTTTTTTTCGCTTAGTTTTTGTTATAAAATTTAGCAAATAAATAATTTTTCTTCATAAATTTAGACCATAATGTATTTTGCTACATTTTGGGGGTACAAATAACCCAATACAGTGTATATTATGTAGTCTGTGTGGAAGCTATTAAGTCTACAGCCTAGTATATATATTTGAAAATTGATCAGCTAAGACCCTAAAATGCCGGATGCTGGTATGGCATATAGCAGTGATCAGGACGTTAGCATGTGGTATGGCGATGATCAGGACGCTGGTATAGGGTATGGCGGTGATCAGAATGCAAGTATGGCGGTGATCAGGACATTGGTATGGGGTATGGCGGTGATCAGGATGCTGGTATGGGATATGGTGGTGATCAGGATGCTGGTATGGCGGTGATCAGAATGCTGGTATGGCGGTGATCAGAATGCTGGTATAGTGTATGGCAGTCATCAGAATGATGGTATGGCGGTGATCAGGACATTGGTATGGGGTATGGCGGTGGATCAGGATGCTGGTATGGCATATGGGGTGATTAGGATGCTGGTATGAAGTATGGTGGTGACGGGGATGCTGGTATGGGGTATGGCGGTGATCAGGGCACTGCTATGGGGTATGGTGGTGATCAGAATGCTGGTATGGGGTATGGTGGTGATCAGAATGCTGGTATGGGGTATGACGGTGACAGGGATGCTGGTATAGGGTATGGCGGTGATCAGAATGCTGGTATGGCGGTGATCAGGACATTGGTATGGGGTATGGTGGTGATCAGGACGCTGGTATGGTGGTGGATTAGGATGCTGGTATGGCATATGGGGTGATCAGGATGCTGGTATGAAGTATGGCGGTGACAGGGATGCTGGTATGGGGTATAGCGGTGATCAGGGCACTGCTATGGGGTATGGTGGTGATCAATGCGCTGGAATGGGGGTGACCAGGGTTCTGGTATGACATATGGTAGTGATCAGGGTGCTGGTTTGGGGTATGGCAGTGATCAGGACATTGGTCTGGGGTATGGGGGTGTTTTTGTGCACACTGGGACAGGCGACAGGGGTTGGCTGCATGTTTTATTATGTATATACTGGGGCACTGATCAGGGACACTGAAGTGGCTAGATCAGCAGTCTGTGAGTGCACAAGCAACCTGACAGGCTGCTGTACATTCACAGAACGCAGGATCGCTTCTCTCTACTCTCACACTGAGAGTAGAGAGAAGTGATCTTTACTTTCACTTTCCATTGTTTACTATGTGAGTGCTGTGATTGGTCACAGCAGTCATGTGGTAAAACACCATATGATCAACTGGACACAATGGTAATGTGATCAGCTGTGTCTGTGCGACACACCAAGCACTGGGCTCCGGGGTGCTCTGTGAGCTGCGCAGGAGTCATCGATGCAGGCTGACGTACAGGTACATTAGCCCGCATCGGCAAAGCTCCCTGCCCACTATCTACATACAATGGGTGGATGGGAAGGGTTAACAAAAAGGGCAAGCCAAGGGCAGTCGTGCTGGGGAGGAAAGTGCTAGATGATACTGGATGTGCTCCAGGCAGGAAATGAGGTGGGCTCTACCTGACTTGCTGCAGCCTCTAATGCACACCGAGTAAGCAGTTATTTTACAGGAGAGCAGCCTCACGGAAGGCCGGAGTTCAACTTTCTTCTGTTTCTTGTGGACTCAGGGGAGATCTCAGAGTTCCCACGTCTGCACACCTGCTGTGTCCTTCCCTGCTGGATTTTGTATTTGCATTTCTCAACCTACCGGACGATTTTTCGGAGTAGCCCCCTGGACTCTTGCTATCCAGCCGTGGTTTGGACGTCACGGAAGTGATGGTGGTGACCACAGTGCCGCAGGGCATCACGGTGCGGTCCATCTCCACTTTCTTTGCCGGTACCGGTACTGGGACCGTAAAAGATTTCAATTCATTTGGTTCCACAAACAAGAACTGGAATGAAAAACACAAATGGAATTTCGGTTTAGCTCTCCCACTATGAAGAAGAAAACAATCGATACAAAGAGTGGTGGAATGAGAAGGAAACATCTTCCTCTCAGACAAATGAGAAAACCAGACGCAGGAACTGGGACACGTCTCAGACATGAAATTAGGCCAAGCTGTCTGAGACCAGCAGGTCTCCTCTGTATGAGGGTGTGCAGAGCGCTCATAGTATGTAGTACTGCTGATATGGACATGGGAAGGGTTAAAATGTGATCAAATTCACTCAATGGCCACTAAAGCCCAACTCCGGGAAGAAAAAAAATGATCACCCGCAGTGGGGATGCGACAACACTGAAAGGAATAAAGTGGTTGTAAAGCCAAAACATTCTCTGCATTACGGTAAAAACATTTTATAGCTTTCTGTCCTCCTCTATGAGAAGGGGAAGAGGTCTGCCGCTGTGCACAGCTACCTCTCCTCTCCCCTCACTTCCTCTCACACAGGACTTGGGCAGCAGCAGAAGCCATTGGCTAAGCCCTGCTGTGTGAGTCTATGGAGTGTGGCTCCACAGACACACACAGCTCGGGAGTGAGCATGCAATGTGTGCCTTCATAGGAAGTGGCTTGCTATGGGGGCACACCAAGAAGAAGAGGAGCCAATTGGGGGAACCCAGAAGAGGAGGTTTGATGCTGCTCTGTGCAAAAGCATTGCACAGAGCAGGCGAGTATATTACGTTTATTATTTTAATTAAAAAACAAAAAAACCTTTAGTAACCATTTAATTGCTCATTTTGTCTACAGGAGAACAGAAACTGATTTACATATCTGATCCTCCGCTCCCCTGGCAGACTACATTTCCCCTATCTGGTGGTGGACCATCCCTCAGCGTTCTCACATCCAGAGCTATGGACCCTGCTCTGGTCTTGATGATGTCACAATCCTAGACCGCTAGAGATCAAGGGACCGGTCTAGCTACCAGGAGGAACAGGTAAGTAGATTTCCTTTCATGTTTAAAGAAATTCATAGCCTTAAGATTTGTTTACCTTAATGCATTCTCTGCAAGATCAAAGATCCAACCCCCAGCCCCCACTTATACTTACCTGAGCTTGATCTCAATCCAGTGCTGTGCAGGGAACAGCAGCTCTCTCTCTCCTAACTGGGCAGATTGACAGCAGCAGGAGCCATTGGCTAGAGCTGCTGTCAATCAAATCCTATGACGAGATAGTAAGGGGGTGGGGCCAAGCCTCGGTGTCTGTGGACACAGGCAACAGGGCTCGTGGGCGGGCCCATGTGAGTGCCCCCATAGAAAGAGCTTCACTCAGTGAAGAGGAGGAGGTAAAAGCTCCGGCAGAGGACCAAAGAAGAGGAGTGTCAGGGTTGCTCCGTGCAAAACCATTGCACAGACCAAGTATACATGTTTATTATGTAAAAAAAAAAAAAATGTAAGATTTCAAATCACTTTAATCTGTTGGCGCCGACGGTACGCAAATGCATGGCCTCTAGGCAGCTGGGCCTTGACCCTGAAAGGCCGCATATTTGCGTACCCACAGCAGGGGCGGACTGACCATTTGGAAACTTGGGCACTGCCCGAGGGCCCAGGGTCAGTAGGGGGCCCTGGTACCTTTTTCATAGGCTTTTTTTAGTTTGAGCAAGGACACAGGGGCCCCATGATCCCCTATTGCCCGGGGGGCCCAAGAGTTGTCAGTCCGCCCCTGACCCAAAGTAAACAAACATGTGCCGAGAGCGTGTGCCCCCTGCACAATTACTGCCTCACAGGAAGGTCACGATTTCTACTTGTGATCAGGACCTTACCGATCATGTGACCGCTGTGACAAAATAATCACGGTGGTCACATGACCCTTAACCCCACCTTGCCTCCCGTGTGTCACAAACCCCTCACAGGGCTGGAAGGTGCCGGAGCCAAGGGGTTAAACAGGCGTTTATGAGAAATTGTCCCTTGCACTGTAGGCACAACCCCACCACATGGGAAGATTTATTTTTTATTTGCTTGGCTTCAAAAAATATGGAAACCCGGAATCTATTTTTCAGTACGGTTGCCATCTTTGTCTCACTGTGTACCGTTTCCTAAAAGCAAACCTTTACCCTCTTTAACCACTTCCAGTCCAGACACTTTCACCCCCTTCCTGTCCAGGGCAATTTTCAGCTTTCAGCGCTATCACACTTTGAATGACAATTGCGCGGTCATGCAACACTGTAGCCAAATGAATTTTTTACCATTTTTTTGAGACAGATAAAGCTTTATTTTGGTGGTATTTATTCACCGCTGGGATTTTTTATTGCTATGTAAATGAAAAAGTACAAAAATTTTGAAAAAAGTGTTTTTTTTTAATAAAATTTTGCAAATAAATAATATTTCACCATAAATCTTTGCCAAAATTTATTCCGTTATCTTTTTAGTAAAAAAAAAATCCAAATTAGTTTATAACCAAAAATTATAATTTTTAAACATTTTTTTTTACATTTTTATTTTTTTTTTATATTATTATTTATTGTTTTTTTTTACATACTGTCACCCTAGCAGTACAGTGTCACCATGGTGACACTGTACTACTTGTGGGGGGTGATGATGATTTTTTTTTTTTTTTTTACACATTGCTTTTACACCCATATAGGATATAAAAGCAATCATTTCTCATTTCTCTTTCTCTCTGTGTGCATTCTTGCACTCATTGAGAAGTACTGAGTGAGCTGTGATTGGTCACAGTTTGTAACATGGTACAAGGCTTTTGTGAATAGGCTTGTACCATGTGACCTCTGTCATCATTCACAGATTTCACACGTAGTAAGCAATGATGTTACAAGTGACATCTTGCTTACTACTTTGCATGTGATCACTGATTGGCCAATCAGTGATCACATGATCGGGACCTCGTACAGAGGTCCCGTCCGCCGATCGGTGTTTCACTGTGTCCGGAGGACACAGCGGGCACCGCATCGCGGTGCTGCGTGCTCCCAGGGAGCGCGCACAAGCAGGGTGCGGGGAGGCCGTTTATAAACGGCCACCCGACCCTGCACTGCCACCGTCCGGCCGTTTATATGCAACTGCCGGTCGGGAAGTGGTTAATTTTATTTCCCCAAAAACCTTTTTTTTGTGATACCTCTAATTGCACTTTTGGGACTGTCGCCTAGGCAAGAATTCCAGGCCCACAGCCTCTTAGGATACAGACCTCACTCATCCCAGGAGGCCTCGGTACCGTGACACATGCTCCTCATCAGTGGATGGGTTCTGCAAGAAACAGTTGACCCCTTGATGATAAATGTATAAAAAGATGGCGGTTCAGGACCCATGGGCCGAGGTGGATTGCAGCAAAACAATGCTGGATTTACTTGATGCGGGAGTATCTTAGGGAGGACGCAGTAAACAAGGTAAGAGGGGATGAAAAAAAAAGCAAAAAAACACAGGAGGTGAGATTCACCTTTAACCACTTCCAGACCAGGCCTTTTTCTGGCACTTCTTGTTTACAATCAGATTGTAACAATCAGTAATTTTTGCTAAAAAATAACTTAGAACCCCCAAACATTATATATTTTTTAAAGCAGAGGCTTTAAAAAAAAAAACTGTGGTTTTTCAAACACAATTTTTTTCGAAAAAAAAACTGTTTTTTTTTTTATTTTAATGCAAAAAAAACAGGATACACAACCCAATATTTTTTAAAGATGTTAGGCTGAGTAATAGATAATGACACGTCACACTTTCAAATTGTGCCCACCTGTGCAACGGCAACAATTGATGTAAATTTTACTATCCACAGGCTTTAAAAACGGGGGGGGGGGGGGGGGGGGGGATGGGATACGGGGTTGGGAGCGACGAGGGCAATTTACTTTTATTTATCCACTGTCACTTTAAATTTTGCTGTCACAAGGAATGTAAACATCTCTTATGACAGCAATAGGCCTGTGACAGGTACGTCTTTATGGAGGGATCTGGGGTCAATTTGACCGCTGTCGTTAAAAGCATGTAATCACACCAAGATCAGTGTGTTTAAATGCTTTTGATTTTTAAAAATGGTGCCAATCTTTCCCAAGTGTAGCGGAACCGAACATCGACCACAGACACCACAGCTGACCAAACAAGACTAGACAACACCAGTCTGTATAAACATGGAACTCTTCATTTGAAATTTGAACTGGATTTTTATACACTCAGGGGACAATTCCCCCTCCCTGCATAATGACACAGGGCGGGGCAACCTACACTTAGCAACAAGACACACCAGCAGACAGTCCCATCAGAAGAGAAGGCGGCTGGAGACACCCCCCACCAAACCAAACACATACATCCCATAATATTTGCTCCCAAGCAAGACACACAATAGAACAATGGGATGCAACCACATGGCATTAAATAATCCACAACCCCCCACCCCAATATTAGGCCAAATCACCCTGTATCCCTAACAGGCACAGGGTGACTTACACATAATAGAGATATGGGGAGCTGAGACAGGGGTCTCCCCACCTCTCCAAAGTGATCTGTGTTCCATGGGCCCCCCACCCAAAGTGACTCCCGTCACACCGAGTAAACCGGAAGTGATATCTAATCATCACATCTGGATTACTATATCTCAGGCCCGAACAAAGCTGATCGTTCGGGCTCCTGGTGTGATGGGAGCCCCCGCTAAAGCCACGGAAAGAGGCGGGAGGGGGAGGTATGTCCCCTCCCGCTACTTGTAATAGCAATCGAGCGGCTAGATGCTTCAATTGCTATTACAAGAGAGACAACGGTCGGTACCAGTCCAAGTATAACTGCTCAAGCTTCAGCGACGTACGCTGCACACTGAAGGGTTTTTACCTTAATGTATACAATGTATGAAAGTAAAACATCCTTCAGCCTTTAACACTCTGACAATGGCCACGTAATCAGGACCCCATCCTGCTGGCTCCCAATCAGAAGCCTTTACTAAGAGCTGTCAGTGACAGAGGTCAGTGTGTGAGAAGCACGCTGAGAAGGTGACCTCAGCACATGACCTCCTGGTGGTGTGCACACATATGTGGGCATTTCGCTATCGACAAGAGGTTATCCGGAAGAATGACAAAAGATTGAGTGCACGGTACATGGCCACACAACCTGAGCATGCCACCCTGAACCCACAGTGTACTGATACACACAGAGGTTTTGAAGTGCATCTTTCAGGATCACCCACCACTGCCTGAAGACTGAAGTTTGGACTCCAGTGCGTCATGTGACCAGCCAGAAGATATTAAAACAAAACAAAAAAGCAAGTAATAAATAAATAGATAAAACATAACATCTTGCTGAAGGGGTCCTAAAGGAAATGGGTCCAAGGCTACTAGATTTGGGCTTCAACGTGTAGTGAGGGCTTAAAATATCAAGTCATGAGCTACTAGCCAGGCCTTATAGTTACTCACCAACAACAAACACACACAAACAGAGACACCTGCTGTACACACAGACATGTACACACACGCGCACACACACACAGAAACATGTACACACACATGTACATACACACACACACACACACACACAAACAGAGACACTTGTACACACACACACACACACACATACAGAAACATAAATGTACACACACACACACAGATATGTATACACACACACAGGCACGCACATACACACAGATACATGTACATACACAGAAATGTACATACACAGAAATACACACGCACATACACACAGACACATGTACATACATATACAGACACATGTATACACACACAGGCACGTACAGACACACATACACACAGATACATGTACATACACAGAAATACACATGCAGATACACACAGACACATGTACATGCAGACAGATGTACGTACACACACACACCGAGCCTGCTCAGCAAGACGGCCCTGGGGTACACACTCGCCCCCACCATAATTTTCACTCGCCATTGGCGAGCAGGCGAGTGGAAATTTTAAGCCCTGGTCTATGATTCTATGGGATTGATTTACCAAAGGCAAATAGACTGTGCACTTTGCAAAGTGCAGTTGTACTGTGCAAGAGCAGTTTCTCCCGAGCTTAGTAAATGAGAAGAAGCTTTGCTGACTTCCATCATCCAATCATGTGTGAGCAAAAATGCTGTTTTTTTTTTTTAACTATTCCTTGCATGAGATTGGGTATCTTTGCAAAGTGAAGCTCTACCTCATTTACTAAGCTCTGGAACAACTGCTCTTGCAGATTACAACTGCACAGTCTATTTACCTGTAGTAAAGCAATCCCTATGTATCCTGCCACAGTAGAAGCAACAAAATGACAGCACGCAGTCTCCCCATAGCTGGAGAGCTGGAAAATATCTGATGGAACGCCTTCATTCTAAATCGCTTTACATAACCTACTAAAACTTTGATCCAGTTATTACAATTCTTTAACACCTGGGTACCTACCTGAGCGCTGACCAATCCAGATGCAGAGCTGAGTGGAAAGCTTTGCCTCCCCGATGGGTTCTTCCTGAACAGATCTAAAGGGACTGTCGCCCAGGTCAGGGGGGGACCTTTAAAAAAAAAAAGCAATTTGGCAGTTATATCCCCTGCACTATATACACATCCATCCTATTTCACATACAACATTCCATCCTGTGCCAAGTAGGTTAGCCTGGTATAAGGGCTATAACTAGAGATTAATTACTGAAGATTGATTAATTACTGAAGATTGATTAATTACTGGATATTGAATAATTAATGAAGATTGAATAATTACCTTTGCATTAACTGCCTGGATGACAGGGATATATCTATTGTGGTCATTTATGTAGCTAGTATAAATGATTTAAAGTTATCATTTCTAATAACTTGCATTTTAATTGATAAGACTCTATATGGTGTAGATCAAAGGTGTCAAACACAAGGCCCGTGGGCCGAATCTGGCCCTCCAGACCATTTCATGTGGCCCTTGCACCTCTCCAGCAGGAACCCCCTTGTCTCCGCCCCCACCTTTCTCAGCAGTCGGCAACAGAGAGGAGAATAGAACCCCTCTGCCAAATCCTGCACTTCTCAGTGCAGCTGCAGCACCCCCTCAACTCTGCCTCCCCTGGTCTCAGCATTCAGCAAATTGTGGTAACTGACTCCACTCCTCCTCTGGTCCTCCTCCAGACCCTGCACTTTCTGCTTTCCAGCTCTGCCCCCAAAGGGGGTGCATGGTGATGTTAGGGAGGGTGTGATAATCTTGACATCTGATGTAATGGGGGGTGGGGTTCTCTGGACATCTAGTCTTACAGATACAACCGGCCCTTTGAGGGCAACCATAATGCTGATACGGCCCGCTGTGAAATGGAGTTTGACATCCCTGATGTAGATAATTATACAATATATAGTGCGCAGTATAATCTATAACCCTGTATAGTGTAGGTTAATATATAGTACATACAATAATCTATAATGCTGTATACTGTAGATTGATATGATATACTATATACAGTGTATGTGTATAATATATATTTATTTCAGGTACTTATATAGCGCTGCCAATTTACATATATATTGTACATTCACATCAGTCCCTAACCCTCAAGGGGTGTACAATCTAAGGTCCCTAACTCACATTCATACATACACATATTAGGGCCAATTTAGACAGGAGCCAATTCACCTACCAGCATGTCTTTGGAGTGTGGGAGGAAACCGGAGTACCCGGAGGAAACCCATGCAGACACAGGGAGAACATGTAAACTCCAGGCAGGTGGTGCCGTGGTTGGGATTCAAACCAACAACCCTAGTACTGCCAGGAGGAAGTGCTAAACACACACACACTTTATTTTTTTTTTCCTTTTCTATAAACACACGTACTTGTTCTTGGTGAATGATGGAAAAAGAGCTGAAGCCAGAGGCTTGACAGGCAAGTAGCATTTTAAAAGGGGGGGGTCTGTAAAGCAGCCTTAATGTTTTGCCTGGAAAGGTTTATTTTTTTGCGGAACTAGTTGCCCAGAGTTCAGCTTTAACACGCGGCTCGTCCCATCTCCCTTTTGCCTGTGGAGATCTCTGTACTAGTTGCAGATATGAACCCCGATCACCATACTCACTGCCTGCAGGTTTCTCAGCTTCGGAGATCTGGAGAAGCAGCTCCTTGGATTTTGCATTCAGTTCTCTATTAAACAAATAGAAAGAAAAAGTAACGAATTAGGATAAAAAAAAGCAAAAATCAGATTCAGGACAAATATATACTTCCTCCTTTTCTAATGCAGACACAGTACTGGGAAGACCAATGAGGCTCCATTTATTTATGTATTTCAGGTACTTATATAGCGCCATCAATTTACACATATATATTGTACATTCACATCAGTCCCTAACCCTCAAGGGGTGTACAATCTAAGGTCCCTAACTCACATTCATACATACACATACTAGGGACAATTTAGACAGGAGCCAATTAACCTACCAGCATGTCTTTGGAGTGTGGGAGGAAACCGGAGTACCCGGAGGAAACCCACGCAGGCACAGGGAGAACATGCAAACTCCAGGCAGGTGGTGCCGTGGCTGGGATTCGAACCAACGACCCTAGTACTGCCAGGCGGAAGTGCTAACCATTTAGCCATTGTGCTGCTCCATGCACACTAGCGTTTTTTTTGTAGTAGTGTTTTAGTAGTGTTTAGGAGCATTAGTGTTCTATTAGTGTTTTTACAGTACACGTAGGGGAAGAGAAAAAAGCCATAAAAAACGTAAGTGCATTTTAGTAGCGTTTAGGAGTGTTCAGCGTTTTATTTTGCTCACAAATTGCTCCCAAAAGCACAAAAAATGCCATTTTTTTCTGCACCAGAAACCCCCCCCCCCCCAAAAAAAACGAAAAAAAAAACAAAAAACGCTCACAACTAGCTGCTAGGAGCTTAAAAGCCAATAGTATTACCCTGTGTGACTGTGCACACTATGTTATTCTAGAAGCGTTTTTTTAGCTTCAGCCCGGGTTCACACTCATGCGGTGCGGTATATTGCATGTGATTCGCACAGGAACCGCAAAGCATTCCTGTGCAAATCACATGTGAATTGTCTGCGGTGCGATTTGAGCTCAGATTGCACCACATCTGCACCAAGAATGTGCAGGACCCTTTTTTGGGTCCGCACTAGAATTGGATCGCATGGGTATTCACACCTATGCGATCCAATTCTGCACATCGCACTGCGTTTTGTGGACCGATTTCGGGGTGTTGTGACTTAACATACACACCCGCAGCGGTTCGCATGAACTGGGTGCGATTCTGATGTGGTGTGGAATTCACATAGCAAACTCTGCAAATTCCGGACCGCATCAGTGTGAACCCAGGCTCAGCGTTAAGCAGAAAAAAAATAGCAGAAAAAAAAAGCAGAAAAAAAAGCAGAAAAAAAATAGCAGAAAAAAAATAGCAGAAAAAAAAAAGTTTTTTGGGAACGTTTTCCTGGCCGAAAAAAAACATCTGAATTGCTCCTAAACTCCATGCACTTGTGCATTTTTTATAAGCAAAAAATAAAAAAAAAAACACTGGATGAAAAAAGCTGATAGCAACATTTTTGTGCTGGCTTGTAGTAGTATTTAGGAGCATTAGTGTTTTATTAGTGGTTTTACAATACATGTAAACAAAACAAACCATGGAAAAAAAAGCTATTAGGAGAGTTTAGCGATTTTTTTTTCCTGCCGAAAAAACGCTCCCAAAAACAACTATTTTCTGTCCTAAACGCTGACACTTGAAATAGGCTTCTAGCCTAACACAGTATGCATGGACACATAGGAAAACACTAGCTTCTAGAAACAAACAAAACAAAAAAAAAACAAAAAAAAAGGCCTATAACAGCTTAAAAAAGTGCTAGTGTCCATGGAGCCTTATGCCAGCCATAGACGGTTGGAAAATCGGCCGATTTTCGCACTGTTAGTGGGTTAATTTGTCGGCCGCTTTTTTCCACTTTTGGATTATCGGTCATGTTGGAAAATTTGTGGAAAACGACCGATTTTCGCGTCAATGATGGTCAAATCGTACGATCGTTTTTACAAAATAAATATGCGCATGAGCCGTGACCTGGAAGGAACAGAAGTTCTGCCTGTTATATGGGGTGAACTTTATGACTTGTTCGGCCGATTTTCGTAATAATTGGTGGTTACGTCGGTTTAACGAACAACTGATGTTTGTTTATCGGACAAAAAAATAGCCGGTTTTCGAGCCGTCTATGGCCTGCATTAACCACCTCCTGCCCGCCATATAGTCCAATAACGGGCGCAAGGTGGTTCTCTCGTTCTGGGAGGACGTCATATGATGTCCTCTCATTCTCACCATGCGTGGCTCAGGGGGCGTGCAGCGCGGAAATCGGCGGTGCACTGTGTCCCTCAGACACAGCGGATCACCGATCCACGGAAAGAGCCGAAGATGTTGGCTCGGTCATGTGATCAGCTGTGTCCAATCACAGCTGATCATATGTAAACATCTCCTCATGAGCTGTCACACTGACAGCTGGAGAGGAGAGCGGTAATCGGCATCCCTCAGAGGGGACATGTACACTGATCATCAGAGCACTGATGATCAGTGTGCCCTGATGATCAGTGTAGCCCCAGCAGTGCCACCTGTT
This sequence comes from Staurois parvus, assembly GCF_062004578.1. Lineage (NCBI taxonomy): Eukaryota > Metazoa > Chordata > Amphibia > Anura > Ranidae > Staurois > Staurois parvus. The sequence goes on from NW_028318370.1 coordinate 231,317, forward strand.
ATTGTCAATCAGTGCCAGCTGTCAGTGCTCATCAGTGCCACATATCAGTGCCTACCAGTGCACATCAATGCCACATATGAGCTGCCTTTCAGTGTCACCCATCAGTGCCACCTATCAATGCCAATCAGTGTCATCTATCAGTGCTGCCAGTCAGTGCCAGTCAATGCCGCCTATCAGTGATGCCTGTCAATGCCCATCGGTGCCACCTACCAGTGCCTCCTCATCAGTGCCCATCAGTGCCACGTATCAGTGTAGCCTATCAGTGCCCATCACTGCAGCCTCAGCGCACATCAGTAAAGGAGAAAAATCACTTATTTACAAAATTTTATAACAAAAACTAAGAAAAAACATTTTTTTTTTCCAAATTTTCAGTGGTTTTTGGTTTAAGAAAAAATAAAAATCCCGGAGGTGATTAAATACCGACAAAATAAAGCTCTGTCTCAATATGATACAAATTTCATATGGGTACAGTGTTGCATGACCACGCAATTGTCATTCAAAATGCGACAGCGCTGCAAGCTGGAAATTGGCCTGGGCAGGAAGGGGGTATAAGTGCCCTGTAGGCGAGGGGTTAAACTACTAAAACATTCCTAACAGCTTTTTTTGAGCATTTTTTTTTTCTCCCCAAAATGGTAATAAAATGCTAACACCCCTAAACGCTTCTAAAACTCTACTACAAGCTGGCACAGAAACGCTATTATCAGTGTTTTTCATCCAGCATTTTTTTGAGCTTATAGAAACATTAGTGTGCATGGAGCTTTACCCCTCTTAAAGTGATGAAGAAATTCAGTGACATCCTAACTTCCTGTGATGAGACAACAACTCTGTCCCTGTTACACTGCAATCCCAAGAAGTGTTGTCAGACCAATCCAGTTCTCCCCTGGTGGACTACAGAACACCTTTCTCTTGTGCTCCCGTGCTGGACTATAAAACACTTCCCTCAGCAATCCACAGAAACATACATATATAGATTGTATAGATTGTACATGTATGTGTGTGACTTCACAGGGACTGACACCTCCGAGGCGGATTATAGAAAATCTACGGGTTGACCTTCTGTGGAGAGCGAGCGATCAGGGAGGTGACTTGCGATTATGCTCCTTGGATGGTTTTTGCACACTATCTCACGTTTTACGGATTTTAAGTTAGCATAATGTTTTTGTGAATATCCGACTACAACAGTTCTGAAATTTGAGAATAACTAAGACTGCCGAGTTGAAGTGCTCACAACAAATACAATACATATACAGGCCCATTTTTTTTGGGGGGGGGGGGGAAACAGAGCAAAGTTCCTTTTAATTCCTATGATACTCACCACCATCTCGTGGCCGTAATGCGGTTTTCTGCATTCACTCTATTTTATTTCACTGAATAACATTCGATCTGCAGAGAATTTAGCCAGAGTACATTCAAACATGCCCCATTCACACAGAATGAAATTAAATGCAGTTTCAATGGATGAACAGCAATGAACATATTTCATAAATACTCCCCAAAGTATAATTTGACACTTCCTCTAAGGCCAGGACATTTTTTAACTGGTTGAATCAACCTTTCAACTATTTTAAAGAAATAAAACTGAAATTTCAGGCAGACAGCAGACACCACAAGGGGCTCACTATGGCTTTAAAGTGTTACTAAACCCACAGCAGTAAAATCAGTCTGTATATGCAGTAAAGCATGCTTATTATACTCACTGTGGAACCTAAGGAGTTAATCCTCTGCATTGTGTAAAAAGGCTGTTTAATCCTGTATTCTCTGATCCTCCCCTTCTTCCAGTGTCCCCCTCTTATCTTCTGATAAGACATAGCGTGTGGAGACACTCTGCACATGTTCAGTTTGGTGTGTATTGCTAGAGGTTGTTTTTTTTTTCTTGGGAGAGTGCATGTGATCAGCACAGGGCCAATCAGCACTGTAAAGACAGAGGTCAGGGGTCCTGCATCCTCCTAGAGCAAAATGACAACTCCTTATACATGCTTTAACCAGTGCTCTGTTGAGCACTGATAAAAGTCACAAGACTGCTCTAACTGCTGATGAGAAAAGGTATTTAAGAGTTTATATTTACTAAAATAATTGCATTTGCATGTTGTGTACTGTGGGAGACCAGATATAGTGAATGCAGGGTCCGGGGAGAACAGATATAGTGAATGCATGGTCCGGGGAGACCAGATATAGTGAATGCAGGGTCCGGGGAGACCGGATATAGTGAATGCAGGGTCCGGGGAGACCAGATATAGCGAATGCAGGGTCCGGGGAGACCAGATATAGCGAATGCAGGGTCCGGGGAGACCAGATATAGTGAATGCAGGGTCCGGGGAGACCAGATATAGTGAATGCAGGGTCCGGGGAGACCGGATATAGTGAATGCAGGGTCCGGGGAGAACAGATATAGTGAATGCAGGGTCCGGGGAGACCAGATATAGTGAATGCAGGGTCCGGGGAGACCAGATATAGTGAATGCAGGGTCTGGGGAGACCAGATATAGTGAATGCAGGGTCCGGGGAGACCAGATATAGTGAATGCAGGGTCCGGGGAGACCAGATGTAGGGAATGCGGGGTCCGGGGAGACCAGATGTAGGGAATGCGGGGTCCGGGGAGACCAGATATAGGGAATGCAGGGTCCGGGGAGACCGGATAAAGTGAATGCTGGGTCCGGGGAGACCGGATATAGTGAATGCAGGGTCCTGGAAGACCAGATATAGGGAATGCAGGGTCCAGGGAGACCGGATAAAGTGAATGCAGGGTCCGGGGAGACCAGATATAGGGAATGCAGGGTCCGGGGAGACCGGATAAAGTGAATGCAGGGTCCGGGGAGACCGGATAAAGTGAATGCAGGGTCCGGGGAGACCAGATATAGGGAATGCGGGGTCCGGGGAGACCGGATATAGGGAATGCAGGGTCCGGGGAGACCGGATATAGTGAATGCAGGGTTTAGTAACACTTTAAAGACAGCTCCTTCTGTGGAGTTATCTTGTTACACAGGCCGTCACTTTCTTGACCTTGGGGCTTGAAGTGGTACATATACCAGTAAAGTGACTGTCATGAAACAAATCCTCCTACATACGTTGTATCTGTTTATCTACATTCCTCTCTTCTGTACAGCCATTCAATGTACAGAATTTATACAGCTTGTCTGTGAGTTCAGAAAGCAGGGGGTGGAGTTGAAGTTACATTCTACAGAGCACAGTGAGAGGCGACTGTAGGGAAGGGACACGCTCCCCCCTTGACACAGCACAAAAGGACAGAGTTGAGGCTGTCAATCGCAGACTGTGTGCTGGAGCTCACCGTTGGCTTTTTTTTTTTTTTCTCTTGGTGTCAGGAAAATTTGTCAGAAGTGACTGATGCAGAGGAGCAAGGCAGCAGACAGAAATGACTCAATGCTCTGGATTGAGACAAGTACACACTATAGAGGGCTATGCTTTGTTCATATTTCATTCCTAGATGGTAAGCTCCGAGGAGCAGGGCCCTCCTGTCCCTCTTGTATTGAACTGCATTGTTGCTGTATTGTCTTCCGTTATATTGTAAAGCTCTGAGCAAACTGTTGGCACCATAAATCCTGTATAATAATAATAATAATATCTGAGGTTAAAAACTACTTTAACCCCTGTCTTCCCATCCCATCAATCACCCTCAATATAATCTAGTCATCCAGGACCACCATCAGGATCCAATCGCATACACAGAAATGTCCACTCCTAGCTTCTCAACCTGGCTGCCCAATTTACCAAGCCTCCATAGTGACAGCAGATGACACCCATAGGCACTAGGTCACCAGTTTGTGACAAACAGCCACCACCTCTACACTTTGGCCCCATATTTGGCTCCAGTGGTGCTGTGTGGACCCAATGGGGGTCATTTATCAAACCAATAAAAGTGGATATAACAAAGTGGATAGGAAGTGTCCTCATTAGAACACATAATACTTGAAGTCCGAGGATCAGCTGGCGACCAATCACCATCGGTGAGGTAGGACATGTAATAACTATGTAATGGTCTATTTGTACCACCTAATATTTCTTCTTGGTTTTTCTTATCTTCTTTCCGGCTTATCCCTGATTATTCTTCGTAACATGCAGCCTGTAACAGACACTATGTCATTAGGTCTTTAGAAGCTCCCGTGTTCTAAAAGTAGATTTCTACCTCCAGTGACCTGCTCTATATGGAGGCTGAGGGACAGAAGTGGAATAGGCACAGCTACCAGAGGAAGAATTTATACATCTGTGGTTGTATTACAATAATGTAAATATGGTACAGCAAATTGGTACAACTTTATGATAAACATCGGGATAAAGGGTCAACTACCTGCAGTGATATTACATAAAAGAGTGCAGCGCTTAATAAAGACATTTGATAACCAAGCAAATCAATAAAATCGGTATCCGAATAAAATTAATTAAATGATAAAAATAATAAAAAAGTTCTGATGTATAATCAATATATCTAGGAAAAAAGGTGACTTGTGCTCTGGTGACTCTGGACCAGGTATCAGTGCAATAGTGGTAAAGGTAATGCGCACTCACCGGATGCGCATGTATAATGCGCCTTATGTTAATAATCCAGATGTCATCGAATAGGAAAGGGTCAGGAACAGGAAGGTCTTCCCTCTAAGGGATGGTGGGTCCTCAGACAGGATACTGAGGGGTTGCTACAGGTGGTCCTCGTCCTCTAGGGCTCCCCCTTTTTTGGGGGATTGGATTGGCGACCCCCCTCTGAGGATGTGTTTGAGCATGATACGCGTCAGGAGGAGCCACATCACGCTGTGACGCCACGCCGCCGGAGCAACGTGGAGCTCCGGTGGCCATCTTTAAATATCAGATGGTTAGTCTTGATTGATCACTATGTCATTTTATCCTTTGATGCATCACAATAAAATTGTTTATACCTACTACAATATGGGAGTATCCTTGTCCCTACCCCCTGGGGGAGCTCTCTAAATTTACAGACCCACTGCTTCAGGATGAATCACTATATCTATAGCGGATATCTGCATACCCAGTGAGCAACATCAAGTTCTTGAAAGGGGGAGCCCTAGAGGACGAGGACCACCTGTACCAACCCCTCAGTATCCTGTCTGAGGACCAAACATCCCCTAGAGGGAAGACCTTCCTTTTTCTGACCCTTTCCAATTCGATGACATCTGGATTATTAACATAAGGCGCATTATACATGCGCGTCCGGTGAGTGCGCATTACCTTTACCACTATTGCACCGATACCGGGTCCAGAGTCACCAGAGCACAAGAGTCACCTTTTTTCCTAGATATATTGATTATACATCGGAACTTTTTAAAATTATTTTTATCAGTTTTTATCATTTAATTAATTTTATTCGGATACTGATTTTATTGTTTTGCTTGGTTATCAATTGTCTTTATTAAGCGCTGCACTCTTATGTAATATTTATGTTTTAGGGTGATATTGGTTACCTTTTTTGTGCATGGCAGCTTTTTGGTTTACGTTTAAGGCGCTCGCACCTCTATTTACATATACCTGCAGCGATATGCTTGTTTTGCAAAAGGATGCAGAATGCAAACAGATATCAAGATTAAAAAACCAAAACAAGACCCTGTCAACAAAAAAACTCAGGTGGTCACTTGCAGCATTTTTTCTTTTTCATAAATGGACTTTATTCACTTGCAACGTGCCTTTAAACATGCTAGAAAATTTGACCGCTCTACCTGTCAATTCTCTAGCACAACCCCAACCCTCCCTGTCGGACATAGCTCTCTCCTCTTCTGGAGTGTCTAATTTTTGTCTAAGCTGGCCAAGCTCCTCCATCTCTCCCCTTTCCTCCCTAAAGAACCTTTTAAGTAACTGCCGAGGGAGTGGCGAAGGGGTAAATGCTCAACAAGGGTTCTGTGGAATTCTAGGTTTCCAGAAGTTGCAAGGAGTTCCCTGAGATGTGGCTGACTGACCTCCCACCTGACAGTGCCTGCATAGTTTTTGGATCAACACCACTTGGCACAGCAAGCTGAATGACACCAATGAACTTTTAGCTGTTTTAAAGGTTGGCATTCTGACCACCACTGTAAACAGAGCATTCTTTTGAGAAGCCACAAACATAAGGAGCAGTCTTCTCACTGACCACTAAAGTAAGGGACATTCTTCCCACTGTCCACCAATGTAAGGAGCATTCTTCCCACTGATCACCAATGTAAGGAGCATTCTTCCCACTGACCACCAATGTAAGGGGCATTCTTCCCACTGACCACCAATGTAAGGGGCATTCTTCCCACTGACACCAATGTAAGGGGCATTCTTCCCACTGACCTCCAATGTAAGGAGCATTCTTCTCACTGACCACCAATGTAAGGGACATTCTACTCACTGGCCACCAATGTAAGGGGCATTCTTCCCACTGACCATTAATGTAAGGGGCATTCTTCTCACTGACCACCAATGTAAGGGGCATTCTTCCCACTGACCAACAATGTAAGGGGGCATTCTTCTGACTGACCAACAATGTAAGGGGCATTGTTCCCACTGACCAACAATGTAAGGGGGCATTCTTCTCACTGACCAACAATGTAAGGGGGCATTCTTCCCACTGACCAACAATGTAAGGGGGCATTCTTCCCACTGACCAACAATGTAAGGGGGCATTCTTCTGACTGACCACCAATGTAAGGGACATTCTACTCACTGGCCACCAATGTAAGGGGCATTCTTCTCACTGACCATTAATGTAAGGGGCATTCTTCTCACTGACCACCAATGTAAGGGGCATTCTTCCCACTGACCAACAATGTAAGGGGGCATTCTTCTGACTGACCAACAATGTAAGGGGCATTGTTCCCACTGACCAACAATGTAAGGGGGCATTCTTCTCACTGACCAACAATGTAAGGGGGCATTCTTCCCACTGACCAACAATGTAAGGGGGCATTCTTCTGACTGACCAACAATGTAAGGGTATTCTTCTCACTGATCACCAATGTAAGGGGTATTCTTCCCACTGACCACCAGTGAATTGGTTTCAGCTGTGAGATACCACAGGACATCCCTCAATGTCTTTCCAACCATGTAGCTAGCAATGAGATGGCTGCTTTAAAAACTGGTACATTTCTCTGCCTCTAAGCACTTTCCTTCTTGCCTAGAACATTTTAGCTGCCAAGCTCTCTTTCTCCTGCATTCTCCATCAGACACTTGTCTTGGCCAAGTACCTGAGCCGAAAAGTGCTGTTTGTCGAAGCCACTGTCTCTTTGATAGCTGCGTTGTTGGACGGCCTTGGAGCAAGGAGGGGCGTCCTGTCTGAACTCACAACTAACCTCATACAGCACATAAGAAGCTGGGATGTACTTTGTCCCCTGGGGACCAGAACACTTTTATAAGATTTGAAGAGTCTTCTTTATAGCAGATTTAAACTTACAGTGAAAGAACGTGCCAGCAGGTAGAGATTCTCGGTTGAAGACGCTTAGTCTACGAATCTGCTAATGATGCATTGACAGTGCAGTGTACACTCCCTACCCAATCCTGGAATCTGCAAGATGCTGAGAACAGAGATAGATGTTGGGACAAAGCATCTCTAGCTCACAAAGAAATTACATCGAAGCCAAAACGGGGGGGAAAGCTGAGCGGAAGGAAGACAGAGAAGATTTTGGCCGACCTGCAGTGGACTGATCACAGACCTTGTATTGCTGCAGGAGGGTACACTATCAGGTCATTTTGACATAAATTGCAAGTATGCTGTGCAAATGCTCTTGGGTTCGTTTTAACACTCCAGCATCCACCAAAAGACTGTCACTTTTGTGTAAGCTGACAAATGATAATATACAGCAGTGATCTCCAAACTGCAGGCCAGGGGCCAGATGCAGCCCTTCGCTTGCTTTTAGCCGCCCCTTGGGGCCATTCATCTGATACCAACAATGGGCCATAATTGCCCCCACTGACATCAATGAAGGGGCACAATTTCTCTGAATGACTCTAACGATGTGGAACAATTCCTTCCACTGCCAGCAATTATGGGGCACGATTCCTCCCACTGCCACTGATGGGGCACAATTCCTTCCACTGCAACTGATGGGGCACAATTTCTCCCACTGCCACCAACGATGGGGCATAACTCCTCCCATTGACACCAACGATATGGCACAACTTCTCCCATTGACACCAACGATGGGGCATAACTCCTCCCACTGCCACTGATGGGGCACAATTCCTCCCACTGCCACCGATGGGGCATAACTCCACCCATTGACACCAACGATATGGCACAACTTCTCCCATTGACACCAACAATATGGCACAACTTCTCCAATTGACACCAACGATATGGAACAACTTCTCCCATTGACACCAACGATATGGCACAACTTCTCCCATTGACACAAACGATGGGGCACAATTCCTCCCACTGCCACCAACAATGATAGGGCACAATTCCCCCCACTGCCACCACGATGGGGCACAACTCCTCCCATTGACACCAACGATATGACACAACTTCTCTCATTGACACCAACGATGGGGCACAACTTCTCCCATTGACACCAACGATGAAGAATAATTCTTTCCAATGACACCAAAGATGAGACACAATTCCTCCCACTGCCACCAAAGATGGGGGCATCGTTTTTTTTCCCCAATGATGTCGGGACTTTTTCTACTCCTGGTGGCCACAGTCCGCCTCTCCTAAAGTCTGAAGGACAGTAAACTGGTCCTTTTTTTTAGAAAGTTTAGAGACCCCGATATACAGTATGCTCAGTGAAGACGCACTGTGATCAGACCCTGGCCCTTAGCTGGATCTACACTGTGTGCAGAATTCCTCAGAAGTCACCTAATCCTCATTGAGCTGTACAAGCCCCAGTGTCAGGTCTCATCCGCACTCTGTTCATCCATCTCGGCGGAGTACAAGGTTACTGTGCAGCTGTGGCAGGAAGTGTCAGATGAATAGGCCGTATTCCCCCATGTCCTCCTCGTGTATCTCACTGTAAAACACATTACATACAATGCTCCCCCCAGGACTCCTCATGATGATCATAAATGGATATTTCAGCAGTTGTGTCAAAATAAATTCCTGGAAATCTCCCCAATGTTAACACGCACGCTGGCAGCTGCAATACAGGCGCTATTGTATCTGGAAAGTGCTTCCTAGAGAACCTCCGGTAACCCCTTCCTGCTACAATCACCCAATTTACTGATAACTGTTAGCAGAGACTCCACCAAAAAAGTGATACTTCGGTTTTAAAGTGGAGAGGGGAAGGGAGGGAAACACTGGCTTGAAGCTGAAGGTTGGGGATCAAGTCCCCCCCACCTCCTTCTGCAAGCATTAACTGCTTGTTTTACCTTGGAGGCAACAAATATAATACCTACCCTATTCCTTGTTCCCCTAGCAGCCGGCGCTCTCCTTTGTAGTCTGGCACCTCCAGGTTGTGTGAGGGCCCTCAGCATTTTTCTGTACAATGGAGGACTGCAGGTACTACATTGTACAGAATGATATCAGAGAACTGTGACTGGTTGGGCAGGGAAATGAAGAGACTTTAGGATACCAAATCGCATGACGAGGAGGTCACCTGCAGGAGCGAGGAATAAGGTAAGTATGTCACCTTACACATCCTCCTTTAGGCCAGGCGCCTCCAAACGTTCTAAACAAAGAACCAATTTACTGTTCTTCAGACTATAGGGGGGCCGGACTGTAGCCAGTGGGAGAAGAAAACTCCCCAGCATCAGTGGGAGCAGACCTTGTCTCAGGCTTGGTGGTGAGTCAGATTAAAAATGGCTTAGTACCTGTGGGCAATAAGGAGGAGGAATAGTGTCCCATCATTGGTGTCAGTGGGAGGAATAGTACCCGTCATTGGTATTAATGGAGGGAATAGTGCCTCATCGTTGGTGTCAGTGGGAGGAATAGTGCCCCATCATTGGTATCAGTGGGAGGAATAGTGCCCCATCATTGGTGTCAGTGGGAGGAATAGTGCCCCATCATTGGTGTCAGCGGAAGGAATAGTGCCCCATCATTGGTGTCAGCAGAAGGAATAGTGCCCCATCATTAGTATCAGTGGAAGGAATCGTGCCCCATCATTGGTGTCAGTGGAAGGAATAGTGTCCCAATGTTGATGGCAGTGGGAGGAATAGTGCCCCATCATTGGTATTAGTGGAGGAAATAGTGCCCCATCATTGGTATTAGTGGGAGGAACAGTGTCCCATCATTAGTGTTAGTGGGAGTAATAGTGTCCCATCATTGGTGTCAGTGGGAGTAATAGTGTCCCAATATGTTGATGGCAGTGGGAGGAATAGTGCCCCATCATTGGTGTTAGTGGAAGGAATAGTGCCCCATCATTGGTATTAGTGGAGGAAATAGTGCCCCATCATTGGTATTAGTGGGAGGAACAGTGTCCCATCATTGGTATCAGTGCGAGGAACAGTGTCCCATCATTGGTATCAATGTGAGGAACAGTGTCCCATCATTGATATCAGTGGGAGGAATAGTGCCCCATCATTGGTATCAGTGGGAGGAATAGTGCCCCATTCATTGGTGTCAGTGGGAGGAATAGTGCCCCATTCATTGGTGTCAGTGGGAGGAATAGTGCCCCATCATTGGTGTCAGTGGGAGGAATAGTGCCCCATCATTGGTATCAGTAGGAGGAATAGTGCCCCATCATTGGTATCAGTGGGAGGAATAGTGCCCCATTCAATGGTGTCAGTGGGAGGAATAGTGCCCCATTCATTGGTGTCAGTGGGAGGAATAGTGCCCCATCATTGGTATCAGTGGGAGGAATAGTACCCCATCATTGGTATCAGTGGGAGGAATAGTGCCCCATCATTGGTATCAGTGGGAGGAAAAGTGCCCCATCATTGGTATCAGTGGGAGGAATAGTGCCCCATTCATTGGTGTCAGTAGGAGGAATGGTGCCTCATCTTTGGTGAAAGTGAAAGGATTAGTGCTTCATATCAGTGGGTGAACAGTGCCCCAAGAGCTGGATAAAGGGCCAAATCCGGCCTTCGGGCCACAGTTTGGAGACCACTGCTCTAGGCAAAACAAGCAGTTCCCCTTGCAGTAGGGAGGGGGACCCACTGCAAGGATAACGATGTTTCATCCCTGGAATTCAGCTTTATTCTTCATTTACACTTTCGCACAGCAGGAACCAGCATTCCTGAAAAGAAGCTCATGCCCCTTTTTAGGTAACAAGCGTGGCGTGTTTTTAAAACCTGCGGTTTGCTGCAATCGCATCATACGATGATCACGGCAGAATCACACTGTGTTTGGGGTGACAATAAGGAACAATGGCACCCAGGAGTGTGTTGTGTGTTCTGCTACGATTTGGGACTGCGAGTAAAGTCTCAGCAATTCTGCCTGTGATCCCAAATCACAAGATTTTAATGGGGCCTTATAATGTATTTCTTGCCGACTTTAGCGTTGAGATATTACAGTCACAATGTTCAGCTCCTTTCTCACCCATGTAGGAGGAGCGCTCTCCTTTGTCAGTGATGATCTAAGAGCTACAAGAAAATGTTAAAAAGAAACTTCAGTCCTCTGTCCCCCCTCCAGTGCCGCCATTACGGCGCATGTGTAGATGTTCTGAAGGGTTCTGCCTGGCTGTGCGGTCCTGGCAAAGCCCTTTGGCACGTTTGCATATGCAGGATTTTCCCCCTGCGTGCACAAGGATGGGGAAGCTTCTGGACTTCCATGCTACCTATCTTTGCATATGTACAGGGAAATCTGCGCATGCGCAGATATGCCACAGGGCAGTTGGGACCCAAAGCCCTGTGGCACATCTGTGCACACCAGACATCATTCTCGCCTAGGCAAGAAATAGGGAAGTTCCGCTTTGTAGCACAATAGATGTTATAAACATAAATAAAAAAAAATCCAATTTAAAGAGAGGGGGGAGGAGGAACAGCATGAGAACATTAGATTTAGGGTGAAGGTCAGCTGAACGCTCTAACATCTCCCACAAACTGAAATATCAGTCTTGGGTGCAATGCTACTTTAAAGCAGAACTCCAGCCAAAAAATAACTAGATAAAAAATGACTAGACAGTTCACCTTCAATCTAGAGATTTCCTCTGCAATACTTTTTTTTTATGCCACTAGATGTCCTCAGTCTGATGGCCAGGGTCAATCAACCCACTTTCGCTGGGCCCAGGTCATGCTGAACCTGCCCCTATTCATTGACTGGACAGTAAAAAGAGAAACAGCGAAGTGGTAAGTTCATCTTGCCTACCACACTATCAGAGTCCCACTATATGTCGCTGGTCACCATTACTAGTATAGTGTCTTAGCGGCGCAAGTTTCAGTAAATACCAACGTTTATAGATGCTACAACTTTCACACAAACCAATTAATATACGCTTTTTTTTTTTTTACCAAAGACAAGAAGCAGTATACATTTTGGCGTAAACTAATGAATAAATAATTTTTTTTTTATTGGATATGTTTTATAAAAGAAAGTAGAAATTTTTTTTTTTTTTTTACAAAATATTTTGGTCTTTCTTCATTTATATAATAAGAAAATACAAAAACCCAGTGGTGATCAAATACCACTAAAATAAAATTCTATTTGTAAGAAAAACTTTATATAAATTTCATTTGGGTACAGCGTTGCATGACCGTGCAATTGCCAGTTAAAGTAGAGCAGTGCTGAATAGCAAAAAAAATGCCCTGGTCATGAAAGGGGTAAAAACTTTTGGAGCATAGCCTCCCTGGCGGTATTCCTGAGTGTAGCTCGGGGTAAAGTTTCAGTACCACAAGCGGTAACCCCGAGCTACACTCAGGCTTACCATGCGGCCCTGCTCCGTGATCCCTCGATCACTTACCTTGTCCTGCGCTCCCGCGATGTCCCTCCTGCAGTGTCCCCGGCAATGTAATCCGGCGGATGCCGGCATCCATCTTCCGGGTTCCGTCCCCTGCGAGCGTCGGGACATACGGGGACGGAACGGCGGGAAATTTGAAAATGACAAACAGTGACATTCACTAAATACAGTAAAATCACATAGTATAACATTCCTGTATCAAACCATTTCACATACATTTTGTCCCGAGTGCTTTGTCCTGCGCCCTGCCTGCATTTTTACTGTTCTTTCTGCCTGGAAACTGAGAAAAGTCCATGGCGTCCAAAAAGCGTCCCTTTAGGTCAAAAGCGGTTTTAGACCGGCTAGAGAACAGCGATAGGAAATCAGAACCACTTGCAGAATTGAGTGATAATGATTCGTTGGGGAAATTCCTCATCAGACACTGAAAACGATTTTGCGACTTTGCTCAGCAATGTGTGAACTTGGCGCTATATTTCAAATTTCAGTGTTTTTGGTTTGATTATATTATTGAATTAAATATATTATTATATTATTATTTTTTATGATTATTTATTAAATTATAATTTATAATTTCGTGTTTCAAGTTTTATCATCCCCGGGATGTTTACTAGACTCTTGTTCGGACAGATTTCAGTGAGTTATTCCTAAAAATTACAGCCTACAATATAAAACGCCAAATTTCCATGCAAAATACCGCTTTCAGCACCAAAAATCTGAAATAATCATACCGCCAGGGAGGTTAAGTGGTTAAAAAAGGTGCATGGACACACAGACTAACATGCAGGGATGTTTAGAGGCAGAAAAAAAAAGAAAACATCAGATGCCCCTAGGAGCAGACTTAAAGAGGAAATGCATTCTGCAAAAAAACCCCAAAAAAACAAAAACAAAAAAACCCAAAAATTCCTGTAGTTGCTGACTGTTAATAAAAGGACACTTACCTGTTCAGGGATCCAGCGCTGTCCTCACGTGGGCTAGTTCTTCACTAAAATAAAAGTGTAAAACAGTGCGGTGCTTTTATTTTTCTGAATACTGTTGGTGTTGTGATTGTGGCACCTTTAGTGCCGGCCGCTGAATAGTATCAGTATATGTAGTGGCGCAGGAGACACTTTCACATTTATTTGATTATCTAGTTCTTCACTAGCCTGCGGGATCCTGGTACCAGCACCCTAACTGTGGGCAGCAGGGTGTGTGGCTGTTGGTTTTACACAGCACATGCATGAGCAGCGCTTTGGGAATGGTCCCGCAGTCTTCTGGGACCTGTCACGTGTCCCAGAAGACTGCCAGGAGTGAGCAGGAAAAGACGGCGGGTACCTGTCAAAATTAGGTATCCACTCTCCCTCCTCCGAAAAAAGAAAAAAAAAAAAAATTACATGCCAAACGAAGCAGGGGAGAAGAGGAGGAACTATCCTTTTTGGGTGGAGTTCTGCTTTAATGTGTTTTTTTTTTAATGAGTTTAACTTTAAATAGACTTATCCTGTAGTGCTCCGGTCTCCAGATATGACAGATATGTTTACCGTGTCAATCTGAAGAGGCGATAAGCACAGCCTGTATCAGTCACTTCCTGCAGCCGAGGGAACACAAGATATTTTACAGTTGTGCTATATTCGTTCTGGACTTTCATCAAGGAGCAGCCATGAAATCAAACCAGTCAGTGGCAGATCACATATTACTCGGCACGTCTGCTGCTTCTGACCTTCCTGGAGTCACACAACATCGCTTTGTCCCCAAAAAAATACAGTAATTGCTGTGACCCCACTGATGAGGCCCCCCCCCCCCCCATTTCTTGACACTGACATGAGCACAAGAAATGAGGGGAGCTCTTGAACCCACTGAGCCAATTTCTAATACTTTCACAATACGTAATGCTGTAGAATTTTCTCACAAGATTTGGGACCCTCAACTGTACCAGGATGCCGGAGCCAATACAACCCTAGTCTGCACGGCAGGATGCTGCATTTTAGGTTTTTCGCAAATGAAAGTAGAAAAAAAAAAAAAAATTAAAATCGCTTTTTTTTTTTAAATAGATCTGAACACAGGCACATTGCTGTCTATGGAACAATGCACACAACTGTGTAAAGATCAGTAATACAACGATGAGCCGTAAAATAACAACAGAAAATGTTACACTTGAATGCAGTAAATTCCGTGTATATATGAATTTTACGCATGTATGCGCATATTTATGTGCCTATACGCAAGGTCTTTACAGAACATTTTAGCCGTCTTTCGTCTGGCTGGGTTGGTGCGGCCGCCAGATTACCGAGGCAAGAATGTGAGGATTCTTCCCGCTGGAATTTATTTCAGGTACTTATATAGCGCCATCAATTCACACTGAACTTTACATATATATTGTACATTCACATCAGTCTGTTCTCAGCTGCACAAAAATCTGGGGGAGGAGAAACAGTGGGACACAGCGAGAACATGCAAACTCCAGGCAGGTGGTTTGGATTCGAACCTACGACCCTAGTACTGCCAGTGAACCCTCACCTTGTAAATCAACCCATTCAGTTTAAAATAGAAATGAAAGGCAAAACATCTGTATATAGATATAAAAAGTATATAAATAAATACCTTCCCCCCCCCCCCCTTTTTTTTTTTATATAAAGATCGCATTCCCTCTGTTCTCAGCTGCACAAAAAATCTGGGGGAGGAGAAACAGTGGGACACTGGTCTTCCCCGTGAATGGCTGTGCAGGGAGGGAGGGGGGTGTAGGAAAAGTCTGATCATTGGAGGAGAGCAGGCTGAGTTTCGAGCACAGCTAGAGAACTGACCATGCTGTGCTCTCATGCCTAGTGTGTTCAGTTTTAATAGGAGAGCAGAGGGACTGGAAGGGATTTCACACATAGGAAGCAATCGAAAGATAAAAGGAGACTTTTTCAGACAAGTACATGGCCCAGCAGGCACAGAGCAGGAATAGGAAATGTTGGGTTTACATATTCTTTAACTTTATATTTTATTTATTTATTTCAGGTACTTATATAGCGCCATCAATTTACACAGCACTTTACATATATATTGTACATTCACATCAGACCCTAACCCTCAAGGGGCGTACAATCTAAGGTCCCTAACTTACATTCATACATACACATATTAGGGACAATTTAGACAGGAGCCAATTAACCTACAAGCATGTCTTTGGAGAGTGGAAGGAAACCGGAGTACCTGGAGGAAACCCACGCAGGCACAGGGAGAACATGCAAACTCCAGGCAGGAGGCGCTGTGGCTGGAATGACCGGGTTATGCGATCAGCAGTGGCCGCTCAGTCCATTTAAACTGATGGTGGGCTGACAGTGGCTGCCACTGTTTGCATATAGCCGCACACAGAGCGGTCAGCTGTGGTTTGGGACAGATGTCTAAGCCTGGACACAGCAGGCTGCATTCCCACTCTTTCATCTGTCGCCACTCTGCAAAGCTGAAAACGCACTGAAAAACGCATAGGTGTGAACCAGGCCTTAAAGGAGGAGAAGTACAGCTGAAGCTCAGTTTGTTCTGCACTCCTGTGACCCATTTTCAGCTGACAGTGTGCTGAAGCCCGCTGTCAGATGACATCACTCAGCCGGTCCAGGTTGGAGAAAGATCCAGACATTAAAGTCGGGATCCACCGCAGAGTCTGGAGCGGCACCTGGCTCTCCCTCCCCCTCCACAGCCCAGCGCTCCAGTGAGTGTGTGTGGGGGGGGGGAGGGGTAGACAGCAGTGACTGACAGTCCTGCCCTCGGCTTGCTCACAGCGGCGGAACCCTACAGCCAGCGGGGGACAGATGCTGTATCCACCTAGGAAAGTATAATTTGGGAACCCCCCCCCAAATTTTCTCTTTTAGGGCTCGTTCACACTTGACTTATTTCTAACTCTTGCCAAACGCCCCTATAGCGTTAGACAGGCATTAGACAGGCGTTTGGGAGGCGTTTTTAACACTCCTCAAATGCCCTATGCTTGTTTTTGAGGCGTTTGATAGGTGTTTGCCGAGCGTTAAGACCGCACCACAAACGCCTATAATGAAGTTAAATGGTATTAACGCTCCGCAAACATCTGACAGGCGTTTGCAGAGCGGCACCATAGACTTGAACGGGAGGCTTCAACTCCTCCTGACTTGAAATGAAGTGTCAGTTTTGCAGTGATGCTAACGCTTCCATGTGAACAGCGCTGTGTGCTGCCATGTGCAGATTTTCATAGGCGTTTCAGAAGTGTTAAAAACTCTTCCCAAACGCCTGACACCTGCTGACAAATCTAGTGTGAACGTAGCCTTAAGGCCTTACCATGCAGGCTAGTGTGATCCTAGCCCCAGAGTCCTTTCATAACATGCAGCACATAAATACAACACATCAAGCTTTTATACAGTGGGGCAAAAAAGTATTTAGTCAGCCACCAATTGTGCAAGTTCTCCCACTTAAAAAGATGAGAGAGGCCTGTAATTGGCATCATAGGGAGACCTCAACTATGAGAGACAAAATGAGAAAAAAAATTAAGACAATCACATTGGCTGATTTGGAAAGAATTTATTTGCAAATTATGGTGGAAAATAAGTATTTGGTCACCTACAAACAAGCAAGATTTCTGGCTCTCACAGACCTGTACCTTCTTCTTTAAGAGGCTCCTCTGTCCTGCACTCATTACCTGTATTAATGGCACCTGTTTGAACTTGTTATCAGTATAAAAGACACCTGTCCACAACCTCAAACAGTCACACTCCAAACTCCACTATGGTGAAGACCAAAGAGCTGTCGAAGGACACCAGAAACAAAATTGTAGACCTGCACCTGGCTGGGAAGACTGAATCTGCAATAGGCAAGCAGCTTGGTGTGAACAAATCAACTGTGGGAGCAATAATTAGAAAATGGAAGACATACAAGACCACTGATAATCTCCCTCGATCTGGGGCTCCACGCAAGATCTCATCCTGTGGGGTCAAAATGATCACAAGAACGGTGAGCAAAAATCCCAGGACCACACGGGGGGACCTAGTGAATGACCTGCAGAGAGCTCGGACCAACTTAACAAAGGCTTCCATCAGTAACACACTACGCCGCCAGGGACTCAGATCCTGCAGTGCCAGACGTGTCCCCCTGCTTAAGCCAGTGCATGTCCCATCCCGTCTGAAGTTTGCTAGAGAGCATTTGGATGATCCAGAAGAGGATTGGGAGAATGTCATATGGTCAGATGAAACCAAAATAGAACTGTTTGGTAGAAACACAACTCGTCGTGTTTGGAGGAGAGAGAATGCTGAGTTGCATCCAAAGAACACCATACCTACTGTGAAGCATGGGGGTGGAAACATCATGCTTTGGGGGCTGTTTCTCCGCAAAGGGACCAGGACGACTGATCCATGTACAGGACAGAATGCATGGGGCCATGTATCGTGAGATTTTGAGTGCAAACCTCCTTCCATCAGCAAGGGCATTGAAGATGAAACGTGGCTGGGTCTTCCAACATGGCAATGATCCCAAACATACCACCCGGGCAACGAAGGAGTGGCTTCGTAAGAAGCATTTCAAGGTCATGGAGTGGCCTAGCCAGTCTCCAGATCTCAACCCCATAGAAAACCTTTGGAGAGAGTTGAAAGTCCGTGTTGCCCAGCGACAGCCCCAAAACATCACTGCTCTAGATGAGATCTGCATGGAGGAATGGGCCAACATACCAGCAACAGTGTGTGCCAACCTTGTGAAGACTTACAGGAAACGTCTGACCTCTGTCATTGCCAACAAAGGATATATAACAAAGTATTGAGATGAACTTTTGATATTGACCAAATACTTATTTTCCACCATAATTTGCAAATAAATTCTTTCCAAATCAGCCAATGTGATTGTCTGGATTTGTTTTCTCATTTTGTCTCTCATAGTTGAGGTCTACCTATGATGCCAATTACAGGCCTCTCTCATCTTTTTAAGTGGGAGAACTTGCACAATTGGTGGCTGACTAAATACTTTTTTGCCCCACTGTACATGTTGCTGTGGATTTTCTTTCCCTGGAAAGGTCAAAATGCTAACAATTAATTTTTTTCTATCTTTACTTTCAGTTTCTTTGTGCTTTAATGCAACAGACTGCAGCGCACATGTACACAGCATCATGATGCGAAAGAGCCACATAGAAAACCATCGTTGTTTATGTGCCTTGCAGGGACCTGTGCCGATGTGGTGCAAAAAAACCCCAAAAACAATAAACCCAGGCCACTGCACATAATGTGAACTCTCCTAGATTGTAAGCTCCCAGGATCAGGCCCTCCTATCCCTCTTGTATTGAACTGTATTGTTACTGTATTGTCTCCCGTTATATTGTAAAGCGCTGAACAAACAGTTGGTGCTATATAAATCCTGTATAATAATAATATATAAATCCTGTATAATAATACTAATAATATATAAATCCTGTATAATAATACTAATATATAAATCCTGTATAATAACAATATATAAATCCTGTATAATAATAATAATAATATATAAATCCTGTATAATAATAATAATACTAATATATAAATCCTGTATAATAATAATAATAATAATAATAATATATAAATCCTGTATAATAATAATAATAATATATAAATCCTGTATAATATTAATAATAATATATAAATCCTGTATTATAATAATAATATATAAATCCTGTATTATAAAAATAATATATAAATCCTGTATAATAATAATAATATATAAATCCTGTATAATAATAATAATAATAATATATAAATCCTGTATTATAATAATAATATATAAATCCTGTATAATAATAATATATAAAGCCTGTATAATAATAATAATAATAATATATAAATCCTGTATAATAATAATAATATATAAAGCCTGTATAATAATAATAATAATAATAATAATAATATATAAATCCTGTATAATAATAATAATATATAAATCCTGTATAATAATAATAATAATAATATATAAATCCTGTATAATAATAATAATATATAAATCCTGTATTATAATAATAATAATATATAAATCCTGTATAATAATAATATATAAATCCTGTATAATAATAAATAAATCCTGTATTATAATAATAATAATAATATATAAATCCTGTATAATAATAATAACACGCCCAGAAAAAAAAAAAAAAAAAAAAAAGAGTCATTAAAAACGGATCCTTCAACAGCAAAAGCAGCACAATCCATAGAAGAGAAGTTTGATTTTTTTTTTTTTTGCTTTTCTTGCATTTAACGGTGTTGGCCCACCCACAGTAAACATTCTGCTTAGAATTGGGTGGAGGAGAATGAACAAATCAACAGAACATGTACACCTCATCTACCGGAGACTGAGCCAATGGTATAGACCTTCCTGCTAGGTGAGTTTCCTTCTGTGCCATTCCATAGCATCAAAATGAGTCATGAAAAGCGTAGGCGGCTTTTTACAAAGAGAATTGTGGGGTAGTTTATGTTGTTTCTTGCTTTTATACAAACTTAACCTAGAAATAATCCTACAAAAGGAAAAAGATTAACCATCTGACCAGAAAATGACATGCGGGAGCATTCATGAACATTAGTTCAAAGAGAAAAAAAAACAAAACATGACAATGGTGCAGGAACACGGCAAACACATTTTAGCAGTTTTTTTACATGAGAAATGGGGCAGCACAGTGGCTAAATGGTTAGCACTTCCGCCTGGCAGTACTAGGGTCGTTGGTTTGAATCCCAACCACGGCACCACCTGCCTGGAGTTTGCATGTTCTCCCTGTGCCTGCGTGGGTTTCCTCCAGGTACTCCGGTTTCCTCCCACACTCCAAAGACATGTTGGTAGGCGAACTGGATCCTGTATAAATTGTCCCTAGTATGTGTATGTATGAATGTGAGTTAGGGACCTTAGATTGTACGCCCCTTGAGGGTTAGGGACTGATGTGAATGTACAATATATATGTAAAGTGCTGTGTAAATTGATGGCGCTATATAAGTACCTGAAATAAATAAATAAAATATAAAGTTAAAGAATATGTAAACCCAACATTTCCTATTCCTATTCCTGCTCTGTGCCTGCTGGGCCATGTACTTGTCTGAAAAAGTCATCTTTCCATTGCTTCCTATATGTGAAATCCCTGCCAGTCCCTCTGCTCTCCTATTAAAACTGAACACACTAGGCATGAGAGCACAGCATGGTCAGTTCTCTAGCTGTGGTGGAAACTCAGCCTGCTCTCCTCCAATGATCAGACTTGTCCTACACCCCCCTCCCTGCACAGCCATTCACAGGGAAGACCAGTGGCCCACTGTTTCTCCTCCCCCAGATTTTTGTGCAGCTGAGAACAGAGGGAATGCAATCACTTATATAAAAAAAAAAAAGGGGGGGGGGGGTATTTATTTATATACTTTTTATATCTATATACAGATGTTTTGCCTTTCATTTCTATTTCAAACTGAATGGGTTGTTTTACAAGGTGAGGGTTCACTGGCAGTACTAGGGTCGTAGGTTCGAATCCCAACCATGACACCACCTGCCTGGAGTTTGCATGTTCTCGCTGTCTGCGTGGGTTTCCTCCGGGTACTCCAGTTTCCTCCCACACTCCAAAGACATGCGGGTAGGCGAACTGGCTCCTGTCTAAATTGGCCCTAGTATGTGTATGTATGAATGTAAGTTAGGGACCTTAGATTGTACACCCCTTGAGGGTTAGGGACTGATGTGAATGTACAATATATATGTAAAGTGCTGCGTAAATTGATGGCGCTATATAAGTACCTGAAATAAATAAATAAAATATAAAGTTAAAGAATATGTAAACCCAACATTTCCTATTCCTGCTCTGTGCCTGCTGGGCCATGTACTTGTCTGAAAAAGTCTCCTTTTATCTTTCGATTGCTTCCTATGTGTGAAATCCCTGCCAGTCCCTCTGCTCTCCTATTAAAACTGAACACACTAGGCATGAGAGCACAGCATGGTCAGTTCTCTAGCTGTGCTCGAAACTCAGCCTGTTCTCCTCCAATGATCAGACTTGTCCTACACCCCCCTCCCTTCCTGCACAGCCATTCACAGGGAAGACCAGTGTCCCACTGTTTCTCCTCCCCCAGATTTTTGTGCAGCTGAGAACAGAGGGAATGCAATCACTTACAAAAAAAAAAACAAAAAAACAAAAAAACAAAAAAAAAAAAGGGAAAAAAAATTTATTTATATACTTTTTATATCTATATACAAATGTTTTGCCTTACATTTCTTTTTTAAACTGAATGGGTTGATTTACAAGGTGAGGGTTCACATATACTTTAAACAGCAATATAATAATCTTAACCACCTCCTGTCCGGTCATTGTATATAAACGGCCAGACAGTGGCAGTGCAGGGTTGGGTGGCCGTTTATAAACAGCCTCCCTGCACCCTGCTTGTGCGCGCTCCCTGGGAGCATCGCAATCCTGTGCCCGGTGTGTCCTCCGGACACAGTGGAACACCGATCGTCAGACGGGACCTCTGCGAGAGGTCCCGATCATGTGATCACTGATTGGCCAATCAGTGATCACATGCAGAGTAGTAAGCAATGATGTAACTTGTGACATCATTGCTTACTACGTGTGAAATCTGTGAATGATCACAGAGGTCACATGGTACAAGGCTATGCACAACAGCCTTGTACCATGTGACAAGCTGTGACCAATCACAGCTCACTCCAGTAGTTCTCAATGGCTGCAAGAATGCAGCCAGAGAGAAGGAGAAATGATTGCTTTTACATCCTTTATGGGTGTAAAAGCAATCGGTGTGAAAAAAAACAAAACCTTCATCACCCCCCCCCCTCCCAAGTAGTACAGTGTCACCATGGTAACACTGTACTGCTAGGATGACAGTATGTAAAAAAAATAAAAAATAAAAAATAATATTAAAAATATTAAAAAAAAAGGTTTAAAAATTATAATTTTTGGTTATAAACTAATTTGGGTTATGTTTTTCACGAAAAATATAACTGAATAATTTTTGGCCAAGATTTATGATGAAATACTATTTATTTGCAAAATTTTATAAGAAAAACACTTTTTTTCAAAATTTGTGGACCTTTTAATTTACATATCAAAAAAAATAAAAATCCCAGCGGTGAATAAATACCACCAAAATAAAGCTTTATCTGTCTCAAAAAAATGCTAAAAAATTAATATAGGTACAGTGTTGTATGACCGCGCAATTGTCATTCAAAGTGTGATAGCGCTGAAAGCTGAAAATTGGCCTGGACCGGAGGGGGGTAAAAGTGTCCGGACTGGAAGTGGTTAATGGGTAAGTTCATCTTTTAAAAAAAAATAAAAAGGTGAATTAACTCCAATATTCTGACCATCCCTCCAGATCCCACTGCATATTGCAGCTGTGATGCCCCATGCTGCCAGAGTAGCAGTCTGAACACCACAATACACAGTGAGTATCCATCCAAACGATTGCAGCAGCAAGCACTCATTGGTCAGCACAGCCAAGTGACCATGCTGACGAACAAGAACCACATTTGAAACTTCTTCTTCCTGAAGGTGTCCCAGAAGACAGAAGCACTTCTCATTGGTCAGTGAGGTCACACTGACCAATGTGCACTTGTCACTATGAGTGTACAGACCACTACACTGCCAGCAGGGGGCATCATCACAGAAATGTACAACGCTAACACAGAGCTCCTCACAATGTATAGTAATGTATGGTGCTTGACAAAGGGGGTGATGCCCCTGAAATGCGTAGTGCCCGCTCACACCCAGCATCACCTACTGATTCTGTCAGCTGGCTGTCTCTGCTAGCAGCTGTAAATGCCGCTGGTTTGCTTGCCTGGCTGGCTTGGTCTGATGCTTTACTTTTGCCCGCTGATACATCAATGGCTGCCTCTCGACTGTCCATGCTGCTTGGTTGCCATCACACTGGTTCTCCCCGGTTGATTTCAAAGATTTTAACCTGTAAGTGTGCTGCATTCAATAAATGTTTGTTTTATCCTATTAACTGCTTTCCCCGCCGCCTTATAGCAGAAATACTGCTACAGGGCAGCAAGGCTGCACAAAATCACGTATATATACACGCATGATTGTGCATTTCCGGGTTGGCCATTGGCGGCCTCAGCTGTCGATCATCGGGTCCTGGCCAGTGATTCCCTAATGGCACCCAGCGATCGCCCAGAATCACCGACAGAGGAGAGACCTGTATGTAAGCAATACAGATCTCTCCCCTGTTAGCGCCGGCACATAGCAGAGCAATACAAAGCAATGTGCTGACACAGTAAAAAAAAAAGCACACAGTTAACCCTTTGATCTCCCCAGATGTTAACCCCTTCCTGCCCAGTGTCATTAGTACAGTGTCAGTGCTTTTTATTAGCACTGATCACTGTATTAGTGTCACTGGGGATGTCATTGGCAGTTAGTTCCCTCCCAGTGTCAGAATGCCCGCCGCAGTCCCGCTATAAGTTGCTGATCATCGCCATTATTAGTATAACAAAAAAAATGCCAGTATCTATACCGCCATTTGTAGACGCTATAACTTTCACATACACCAATTCATTTACACGTATTGGGATTATATTTTAGCACGGAAATGGAGCAGAATACATTTTGGTGTAAATTTATGACGAAATTTGATTTTTTAAATTTTTTTACTGGACACGTGTAATAGCAAAAAGTAAAAAATATTTTTTTCTTTCTCAAAAAATTGTCGGTCTTTTCTTGTTTATAGCAAAAAAAAATAAAACACACAGAGGTGATCAAATACCACCGAAAGAAAGCTCCATTTGTGGGAAAAAAGGACATACATTTAATTTGGGTGCAGTGCTGCATGACCGCGCAATTGTCAGTTAAAGTAACGCAGCGCAAAAAATGGCCTTGTCCGGGAGGAGGTTAAATCCTCTGGAAGGCAAGTGGTTAACCCCAGCACCGTTTGTGGTTTTCTTCTCGCAGCATGACACATCATGGCTACTATGTGCAGAGGGGAGGCCAGGATATTTGGAAGAAGTTCACCTTGTCACTTTTTGTGAAAAAGTGAACTTCGTCTTTTCTATAAAGCTGAGCTTTGAGAAGTTGCTAAATAAATGTCTGAAACACATTGTTTGGAATTGTTTAATATGGATTTCTAATTTTGTTTAGCCAGTCTTGTGATTCAAGCACCCCTGCTGACAGCACAGCCTGGTCATGAACCTCCCAGCTGATGCTGCTGAAGCAGTACTAAAAAAGGAGCCAAGGACATCTCCAGCCTGTTGATTCAAGAGGGAAAGAAGCAACGACCCAATAAAGTCATCACTCTGCTCTCATCTCCTGTCTGCATGCAGAAGATTCTTACAGGCTTCCAGTGCTGCCCCTTCTTCTTCCAGGTTAAATTATGCTATACAGGGGATCTTTTTTAACCACTTGAGCTCCTGAGGATTTACCCCCCTTAATGACCAGGCCTCTTTTTGCTACTTTGCTACTACGAAATTTACATCCTTTTTTTCACACAAATAGAGCTTTCTTTCGGTGTAATTTGATCACCTGTGTGCTTTTTATTTTTCACGCTATAAACAAAAAAAGGCCAAAAATTTTGAAGAAAAACAATATTTTTTACTTTCAGCTATAAAAAATATATAGTAAACTCAAAGTTGGTTATAAATTTAGGCCAAAATGTATTCTGCTACATGTTTTTGGTAAAAAAAATCCCAATAAGTGTATATTGATTGCTTTGTGTGATAGTTATAGCGTCTACAATCTATGGTATAAATACTGCAATTTACGCCATTTTTCTGCTATACAGCGCTGCGCTAGTTTAATGGACAATTGCGCGGTCATGCAATATGGTACATAAATGAAATTTACATCCTTTTTTCCCCCACAAATTGAGCTTTCTTTCGGTGGTATTTGATCGCCTGTGCGGTTTTTATTTTTTGCGCTATAAAAAAAAAGGCTGACAATTTTGAGGAAAAAAAACTATTTCGGACTATTTGCTATAAAACATGTCCAGTAAAAAAAAAAATGCAAAAATCAAATTTAGTCATAAATTTCTGCCAAAATGCATTCTGCGACATGTCTTTGCTAAAAAAAAACCCCAATACGTGTAATTTAATTGGTTTACGTGAAAGTTATAGCGTTTACAAATGGCGGGAAACATACTGGGATTTTTAGGGTTTTTTTTTATACTAATAATGGCGGCGATCAGGGACTTATGGCAGCGACCAGCGACTTAAGGCGGGACTGCGGCGGACATTTTGACATTGGGGGGTACTGACTTGGGGTCACTGACATCCCCAAAAACACTAATACAGTGATCAGTGCAAAAAAAAAAAAACCGACACTGTACTAATGGCACTGGGGAGGAAGGGGTTAACTTTATTTAGCAGGGAAGGGTTATAGGAGTGAGGGGAGTGTTTTACTAGGGTGCGGGGTGTGTACTGGGCGGGACAAGGCTGATCGAGAAAGAAAAACTGTTCTTTCTCCATCAGCTCATCCTCGAGCTGTCAGGGAAGTGACAGACAGCACAGCTACTGCAGCTGTGCTGTCTGTCACTGTTTGCCACCGATCGCCGGGACATAGCCGCTAAGGAGCGGCTGTGACCCGGCGACTGACATCTGCGGCAGAGAACCGTGGGACAAATAGGGCGGCGGTGCGCAACCTATTTGTTTACAAAACACACGTCTTAAAACGTGGTTTTGCCTGTGAGTGCCGCCCTGCCGCCGTATATGTACAGTGGCTGGGCGGCATGCGGTTAAGTCGTTTTTTTCTTGCTTGACTCAGGCTTGCTTAGGTATGATGCTGCATGGTGGAGGTATGGCCAAACACATGGGCACCACACACAGGCAAGAATAAAAAGCGTTCTGATTGGATGCGGTGGAGAGTCAGGGCCATGACATCACAATCTCCACCTCGTTCAATCAGAGAATGCTTTGTTTTCCCTAAGAAAATGCAAAGTATTCTCTGAATAGTGTCAGCACCAAGGGAACGAGGGGCCTCCTGTGTTCACAATGTAGCCGGGCAGACATTTGGAAAAGGACCTGGAAGCCAACAGTGATCACTAGAGGAGTAGTTGTGTCTACGTAAGTGATTTCCAGCTTCCATGGAGATCCCACAGGTATGCCACATACATTTTTACATTGATCCAAGTTGCTGCACCAACACTGCAAGGGTTAATTGCTGGCTGAGGTCTGGGGGACATAGAAAAGAAGATCTACTTAGGTCTGCCATAGATGAGTTGAAAACCAAACCTTCTGTCATTCAAAAACAAAAATATCTCATACAACTGTGCCATAAATTGCTTTGTTTTTCTAAACAAATATCCAGCACGTTGGATCAGGCACTTTCAATTGTGGTGTGAAAATCATGTGTTGCAGCTGGAACTCCAAGGATCCGAAAAATTAACAATTCTAAAAGAGTTTTCATTTGATTTTTGACTCATCTACAGCCTGCTTTACCCGATCCTCCTCTCTGCTAGACTACACCCTGCTCCAAATTATTATGCAAATGATATTTTTCTCATTTCCCTAAATAATTGATGTAAATAACAGTCAGCATAATTCTCATGTTATCAGCTATTAAGAGTACAATTCACATTTTATTGAACAAACCTCCTAATGATAACAGGATTTTTGTTAAACATAAAACACTTCCAATGACTGTTCCAAATTATTCCGCACAGGAAGTTTCAAAACACTTTATAGGTTGTAAAGAACTGAAAATTGTCATTTGTTGTGTTTGCAGCATATTTACTGAAATCAAAAGCTATTTCAATCAAACTTTTAACAACATTTTAAGTTTTTAAACATTTGAACAGGTCACGTTACATTGTAACGTAGGACCCCTGATTTGATAGCAGATCACAAGTCTTGCATCCACTGAACTTGTGAGTTTTTGGACAGTTTCTGCTTGAATTTGTTTGCAAGATGTCAGAATAGCCTCCCAGAGCTGCTGTTTGGATGTAAACTGCCTCCCACCCTCATAGATCTTTTGCTTGAGGATGCTCCAAAGGTTCTCAATAGGATTGAGGTCAGGGGAGGATGGAGGCCACACCATGACTTCCTCTCCTTCTATCCCCATAGCAGCCATTGATGCAGAGGTATTCTTTGCAGCATGAGATGGTGCATTGTCATGCATGAAGATGATTTTATTACGGAAAGCATAGTTCTTCCTTCTGTACCAGGGAAGAAAGTGGTCAGTCATAAACTCCACATACTTTGCAGAGGTCATCTTTACACCGTCGGGGACCCTAAAGGGGCCGATCAGCTCTGTTCCCATGATTCCGGCCCAAAACATCACTCCACCACCGCATTGCTGACATCGCAGCCTTGTTGGAACAGGGTGGCCGTCCACCAACCATCCACTACTCCATCCATCTGGACCATCCTGGGTTGCACGGCACTCATCAGTGAACAGGACTGTTTGTAAATTAGTCTTCATGTATTTTTCTGCCCAATGCAGCCGTTTCTGCTTGTGAGCATTGGTTAGTGGTGGCCGAATAGAAGGTTTATGCACAGCTGCAAGACTCTGGAGGACTCTACACCTTGATGTCCGTGGGACTCCAGAGGCACCAGCAGCTTCAAATATATGTTTGCTGCTATGTAATGGTATTTTAGCAGCTGCTCTCTTGATCCGATGCATGGATCTGGCAGAAATCTTCCTCAATGTGCCTTTATCTGCACCAACCCGTCTGTGCTCTGAATCAGCTACAAATCTCTTCATAGTGCGATGATCACGCTTAAGTTTTCGTGAAATATCGAATGTTTTCATACCTCGTCCAAGGCATCGAACTATTTCACTCTTTTCGGCAGCAGAGAGATCCTTTTTCTTCCCCATATTGCTTGAAAATGGTGCTCTGCTTAATAATGTGGAACACCCTCCTTTAGTAGTTTTTCCTTAAATTTGGCTCTCCGGCCAATCTAATGATCACAGGTGTCAGAGATTGTTTTCAGTGATCAAAATAGCCCTGACACATAATGCCATCCATGAGTTAAACTGAAAAACAAAATATTTCATCTTTGTGACACTTAAATAGAATTTGCATAATAATTTGGAACAGGGTGTAATTCCTGTAGCCTCTTTTCCACCACTCTCCAGCAGTCTGAGGTCCTGACGTCATCACAACCAATCCAGGGTCCATAGCCCTGCACTGGACATAGTGAGGCAGAGGGACAGTTCATCATAGGAGTGTGTGAACGCAACATCTGCCAAGGAGCAGAAGTTAAATTGCTTCTACTAGCCCTTCTTAAAGCCCAATGTCGGACATAAATGGATCGAAATTCAGCTGGTTCAGCAAGGTCTAGCCAAATTTTGATCCATGTATGAGCACGCTGATTGTACATGTTGATCTACCCATCACTTCTGTACAACCAGCCTGTCGAGTTTTTCAGGATCGATCAGTGCCACAGGTTATAGCAGGTAGCACTGATCAGTGTATTCTGATGAAGGCGAAAACTTCCCACTGTCAGAATACAATAACTCAGCAGGGAGTATTCACACTCAGTGTGGATGGGGGATTTGGGCCAGTTTTTTGTTCAACCCACTGCTTGGAGTAAAAAAAAAAAAAAAAAGCATACATGGGCTGCCTAAACAAGCAATTAACCCTTGCAGTGTGGGTGCAGGATTTTTAAGATTCTTTTTGAATTTTTGCTATAAAACATATTTAGTAAAAAAAAATATAAAAAGTCAAATTTCGTCATACATTTGGGCCAAAATGTATTCTGCTACATGTCTGCTAAAAAAACATGTAACATGTAATACATGTAAATTAATTGGTTTACATGAAAGTTATAGCATTTACAAATGGCGGTATAGATACTGGAATTTTTTTATTTTTTATTATACTAGTAATGGCGGCGATCAGTGACTTATAGCAGGACTGCGGCGGGCATTCTGACACTGGGGGGGGTGGGGGGGACAAACTGGCGCTGACATCCCAATGACACTAATACAGTCATCAGTGCTAATAAAAAGCACAGACACTGTACTGACACTGGGCAGGAAGGGGTTAACATCTGGTGCGATCAAAGGGTTAACTGTGTGCTGTGTGTGTATTACTAGAGAAACATGCTGCTGTGTATTTCTCTGCTGTGCAGAGAAATACACAGCAGCATGTTACTGCTGGCAGGAGAGAGACCTGTGGTGTTTACACACAGGTCTTTCCCCTGTCACTGTTTCTCAGAAATTGGCGGGTGCCAGCGGGGAATCTCCATCCGGGACCCGGTGATCGATATCTGTAGCCGCCAATGGCGGTGCAGGTATGGCAGCGCGTGCGCCTCCTACCCGAACATGCAAAATCACGTATCTATACGTGATTTTGCGCAGCCCTGCCGCCCTGTAGAAGTATTTCTGCTATAGGGCGGCGGGGAAGCGGTTAACTATAAAAGTGTTTACACACAGGTCTCTCATCTGTCACTGTTTCTCAGCGATCGCCGGGTTCCGGCGGAGAATCTCTGTCTGTGACCTGGTGATCGATATCTGTAGGACGCCAATGACGGTGCGGATATGGCGGTGCGTGCCTTCTACCCCAACATGCAAAATTACATATACATATATATATATACACATATATATACATATATACATATATATATATATATATATATATATATATATATATATATATATATGTGTGAATTTGCGCAGCCCTGCCGCCTTGTAGCAGTATTTCTGCTATATGGTGGCGGGGAAGCGGTTAACTGTAAGTGTGAAACAAAAGAACTAAACAACACAGTAAGGAGAGCAAGTCTAAGTGGACACATGGCATGGGTGGACTTCCTATACTGCCCACTCTGTATTGTGAATCCTGTGCCGCAGTAAGATGGAATGAAGATCTCCAGTAAGAATTACATTGCTCAGATTCCTGCCGTATCTTCGCAGCAACCAGGCATGGGGAGACCATGAGCATTCCAGGAATGTTCTCTCACAAGTTGCCAGTATACATTGCCCCTAAAGTGTATCTAAATCCAGGAAAAAATACGCTAAAGGTAATATTAAAGCACACAAACATATCACCAAATTTTGGGGTAAAATATAAATATGAGGTTGCATCAAGTATATGAATTCCAAACATGTCAAGCCTTAAAATTGCGTTCACCTGCAAAACAATGTCATCATTTGTTACCCTAAATTTTTCATAGGCGATGCTTTAAAAGCCCCTACAGGTCATCACTTTGAAGCTTACCATGAAGAATGGTCATAGAATTATTACGCTCACTTTGACATGCATGGCACACTACTTCAGATCACTGGAAACTTCACAAACTGCACAGAGCAGCCCCGAACGTCCTCTTCTCGGGTCCCCAGCTGGTGTTCCTGGCCCCTCCCCACTGCTGAGAGCCCCCATAGCAAGCAGCTTGCTATGGTAGCACCCATGCATGCTCACTCCTGAGCCACCCGTGTGTCTATAAGACACACAGATCGCGGCCATCCTTTCTGCCCTCTCCTCACTGGATGTAATTGGCTGCCACTGCTGTGGCTTAGCCAATTAGGAGAGAGAGAGAGAGACCCAGGAGAGCCAAGGCTCCCTCGCTGAATCAAGATCAGGCTCAAATCAGTATTGGAGCGACTGTGGGGGGCGCAGCACACAGAAGGTTTTTTACCTTCATGCATAGAAAACTGGAAAAAAACCTTAAGCCTCTACAACCACTGTAACTGCTAAATAGGGAGCCTCTCATTTAACCCTTTTGCTGCCAGAGCCATTTTTGCCTTTTTTTTTTTTTTTTGGACAAATTAAAAAAAACTATTTTAGGCCAGAGGTTAGTTAAAACTTCCGAACAGTATAGATTTTTGCATTATGAATCAGCAAAAGGGTTAGAAACCAACAGGGAGACCAAGGAGTCAGGAGAGAGGGGAGCATCAAGCTTGACTTTTAGGCCTCATATACATTTGAGGTTTAAGGGCGGCAAAAATGCGCAGTTGCCCCCCAATAGCCCCCCCTACCTTTAGCTGCACTTGGCAGCAGACAGGAATGTTTACATTTCGTGTCCAGGATCCTTCGCATCCGTGGCAAAGTTGGTCCGACATGTAGCATGTAGACAAGCATGCCAAATGCTACGCATTCAAGTGAATGGGGAAGCTCTGCAAAAAATCCCGCAACCGCATGAAATGCACATGGTTGGGGAACACTTGTTGGCAAAAATGAGGTTAAAGCAGACGGTGAAGAGGCATCACATCGCTTCCACGCCGCCTGTCAGTAACCTCTGGAGCGTGATCCGGATCGGGCTTCAGAGGGAAGGGAGATTGAGACGCACGGCTAAATCAAGCCTTACAGAAAACACTGCCTGGATTATCTCAGTTCAAACATACAAGTCAGCTCACACCTGCTGAACACAATGGGGTTTATTTACTAAAGCTGGAGAGTCCAAAATCAGACTCCCTTCTGCATAGAAACCAATCAGCTTCTAACCTCAGCTTGTTCAATGAAGCTTTGGCAATGAAACCTGGAAGCTGATTGGTTTCTATGCAGAAGAGAGTCTGATTTTGGACTCTCCAGCTTTAGTAAATAAACCCCAATGTCTGAATTGGGATTTACCCTGTAATGGACTTCAGCAAGGGTGCTGACTGTACTTTCTGACATTAAAGCAGCCACTAGTAGGAGAATCTACAGATCTTTATAACTAATACATCCAGGAGAATAAGACTCAGGAAGGATGTAAAAGTCACATTAAAAATAAAACTTTCAAATAAACATTATAATAACCGGAGAGGTTTCCTTTCCGAAAACACATCCCACGTTTCCTTTAAACTGCAAAAGAATGTCATAATCACATCAAACCAAACTCTATTGACACAATGAGGTGTGTATTTACACAGCTGGATTTTCCAGTAGTTATGATGTAGCTGAACAAATTAGGGCTAGTTCACTAGGGTGGCCAGGGGGGTGGTAAAAGCAGGAGGTTGACAGTTTAATGTGGCTCAACCCCCTCCCTCCCCACCCCCGACCGCTCACCTAAACACAGAAATGCAGCTGCTCAGGGTTTTACACATGCTGCGACCATGAAGCTGTGGCAAAAGTTAAACATCATGCCAAATTCAGTAGATTGTACCGCCCCAAATGTGACCCATTCAAGTGAATGCAATGCACGAGGTTTCGGCACAGTGGGTCAGTATTTTGACGGTGAAACACGCGGTGAAAAGGCGAAATATCACCTATTACCTCCTATCAAATGCCGTGGCCAGGGTGCCATTAATAAATGCATAAGTGGACAAGCCCTAAGAGCCAATAGTGCACTTGTGTACTGAACCAAAGCGATCAACCCGGTGTTTGAGAGTTACCTGCAGGTATACATATACAGCATTGCTCACACACGTTCTGAAGATTTCAGGTCTATTGGATAGACAGCCCAATGACCAATCAGCCGCTGCTAATTCCGAGGCAAAGGCTTAGTGTTCTCAAACTGCGACTGGAAGTGCTGGTAGTTACATAGTTAGTCTGGCTGAAAAAAGACAAAAGTCCATCCAGTTGAACCATTAAAAAAAAAAAAGTTATAATCCTACACCCACAGTTGATCCAGAAAAAGACAAAAAAACCCAGCAAAGCATGATCCAATTTGCTCCTGCAGGGATAAAAATTCCTTCCCGATCCCCCAAGAGGCAATCGGATATTCCCTGGATCAACTTTACCTATAAATGTTAGTGGTACTGGCAGGATTTCCAGGTAAGAAGCTTTGAAATACATTTACAAAAAAATTATTTGCTGAAGAAAAGTGTATACAGTGAGGCAGGACGGCAGTCTTACTAAGAAACCTGCAGATCACGTGAGTGCTGAGTATCGCTTCTAGGCTACATTCACACTGGCGATAATCCACCCTGCGATTTCCAGCTCCAAGTCTCTGTATGTTCCTGTGGCTGGAATACGGTGTGTGCGAATAGCTGCAGCCACTGAGCCCATACAATGCAATGACAGGCTGTCGGAGGCTGCAGCTAGTTGTGACTGTCCGCACAGCCAGCAATTACCTGTGGTGATTGCATTTTGTTGCATTTATAAATCTCCTTGTATTTTTTTCCACTGAATACAAGGAATTCTCTGATTGGACAAGGTGGAGAGGAGGGTTGGTGATGTCACCATCTAGCCTCATCCACTCAGAGAACGCCTTGTACGCAACGAAAAAAATACAAGGTATTCTATGAATGATATTAGTGCTCTGCGAGTGACCCCCTGCGATCAGTGTGCAGAGGGGAAGCCACTTGCCCACAGGAGATTGTCGCTATCACTGTATGTAGTGCATACCACTACCATGATCTTCAGCATTCCCAAAGGCCTTCCAGATAGCACACATATGGCAATGAAAATTGCTCTATGAATGGAGGAGGTGGACCTTTAACAAGGTGATACTCACAAGACAAATTCTTCCTCCCAGGATGGGCTTAGGGTGGGTTTTATGGCTGTAGTCGTGAACCTTTGGACTGGATCATTCAACTGTACAGAGCACACCATAGGACCTGGGGCATAAAAGAGGGGTGACAACAAATCACTAATGACCAAAGTACACAAAGATTACTAAAACTTAATTTCAATACACAGCATAAAGTTGGTCTGGGAGTCTTTTGAAAGCATGTCAACATTTCTTTTACAAAATAAAAACAACCAACAAGAAGTTTTGTCTGTCTAAAAGTAAATGTCTTCAGAATACACAAGTGTTGGGCAAATCTAGAGCCAACGTGCCAAAACATGACAGCCAATACCGAAGGTCTATTTCACACAGGTTGTATGCGAAGAGCAGTGTGAACAGCAAGCTTTGACAAAAGATTTGCAGAGCTTTCAGCAAGCTTTGTTGAGGTTTTTAAAAGACCGTTCAGATCCAATTTGTAAATGTTGAACACAAATCCTCATGAGAGTGCTGATTGCCACTTTAAGCAAGCTGCTAGCAGGCTTTCAACAAGCTTCAAGAAGTTTTGAAGCCTGCTAGCAGCTTACTTAACCACTTCAATGCCCAGCACTTTCACCCCCTTCATGCCTAGGTCAATTTTCAGCTTTCAGTGCTGTTGCACTTTGAATGTTTTGCTAAACAAACGAAAACATACCTGAAATTTGTTTTTAAAAAGTTTTAGTTTCTGTTATAAGATCTTGCAAAGTAATTTTTCTCCTTCACTGATGTGCACTGACAGGCAGCACTGATTGGGCCCCAGTCCCCATCATCGGCTCTCCTCGTGAGGACAGGACTGCCGATAACTGGCAAGTTTATTTACAATGTGATCAGCTGTGATTGGACACAGCTGATCACATGGTAAAGGGTCGCTGTGATTGGCCCTATACAGTGATCTGTGATCAGCTGTGTCCAAAGGTCACAGCAATCAAAGGGGGTTGTGACAACCGCGCTGTAGCCGTCTTTTGTCTACAGCACAGTTGGGCCCAGATACAACACCTCCTGTACTCGGGGACCCAGATCAGTAGAGGGCCGGTAAACCATTATAAAGTATGATGCATGGAAGTTCCTCCAGGACCGATCAAAGGTTGTGCGGCTCTGACACGAAGCTGGGGAAACTCGATACAAACCGTAGTAAAGAACAAAAAAAAAACAGAGTGCACCAACCTTGCGCATTACCTCAGTAAGCAATTAGTAGATTTATTGATATAGGAAATATACTCACAAGAGTAGCAGTATAAAAGGCATATAAAATCCCAAAAACGAGACCCTGGATTTGGAGACACGTGCGAATGACATCAGGAGGGGAGACTTTCAGTATGAAGCTGATGCGTTTCGAAGGGGGGGTCCCTTCTTCAGAGATCTGGGTCCTTGGAGGTGTTGTATCTGGGCCCAACTAATTGCTTACTTAGGTAATACGCAAGGTTGGTGCGCTCTGTTTTTTTGTTCTTTACTATAGCACAGTTGAGAACTGGTTAAAGTGGTAATCAACACTCCTATCAGGTTCTGTCTTCAACACTTACAAACTGGAGCTGATCGGCACTTTAAAAGCTTCAACAAAGCTTGCTGAAAGCTCTGCAAATGCTTTGTCAAAACTGGCTGTTCAGACTACTCCTATACAAGCTGAAGCCTGTGTGGAACAGGCCTATGAGCAGTGTGAACATCAAGCATTGACAAAGCATTTTCAGAGCATTCAGCAAGCATTGTTGAAGATTTTAAAGTACCATTCAGGTCCACTTTGAAAATGTTGAACACAAATCCTTAGAGGAGTGCTGACTGCCACTTTAAGCAAGCTGCTGGCAGGCTTCAAACAAGCTTCAATAAGTGCTGAAGCCTACTAGCAGCTTGTTTAAAGTGGCAATCAGCCACCCCATTAGGATCTGTGCTCAGCATTTACAAAGTGAACCTGAATGGTATTTTAAAAGCTTCAACAATGCTAGCCGAAAGCCTTTGCAAATGCTTTGACAAAGCTTGCTGTTCACATTGCTCTGATACAAGCCAAAGCCTGTGTGAAACAGGTCTAAGAAGGTGTTTTTATTCTATTTTATTTTAACAATTTTATCCAGAATGAAGTACAATAATGACTTTTTCACCTGCAACAAGTGACAGCAAGAACAAATAGAAGTTTACACTACCTGATGGGTTGGCTTCTTCTGTCAATGATGCTTTGATATTCCGCACCTGAAGCTTCAGCTCATGGGCTCTGGGTGGTTTTGGGGGGCAGACTACTGGAGAACCAACCCCAGCTTTATTCTGAAATCACAAATAGCACACATTAAGCCAATGACCTCCCTGGTAACACATACGATCACTGAGCGATTTATCAGGAGCGCCATACTGGGTCAGATCTTCCTGGTCTTTGACTCAGTTCCTCATGCCATGGATTCCACACTCCATAAAACATTCCTTTAAGATTTGGATCCATGGTGACATGACTGCATCATATTCGTCAGCTGCCAATCTGCCATTCTACCACATCCCAAAGGAGCTCTATTGGATTCAGATTTGGTGATTGGCTGACCAGGCTACATTTTTCCAATTTTCATGTACTTAGTTTTGGTGATCAGGCGCCCAGTGCAGAGCTTTGGATACTTGGCTAAAAGAAGTAGAACCAACATGGTCTTCTGCTGACACACATTATGCCAATGACCTCCCTGGTAACACATACGATTACTGAGCAATTTATCAGGAGCGCCATACTGGGTCAGATCTTCCTGGTCTTTGAATACAGACTCAGTTCCTCATGCCATGGATTCCACACTCCATAAAACATTCCTTTAAGATTTGGATCCATGGTGACATGACTGCATCATATTCGTCAGCTGCCAATCTGCCATTCTACCACATCCCAAAGGAGCTCTATTGGATTCAGATCTGGTGATTGGCTGAGCAAGCTACATTTTTCTAATTTTCATGTACCTAGTTTTGGTGATCAGGCGCCCAGTGCAGAGCTTTGGATTCTTGGCTAAAAGTGGAACCAACATGGTCTTCTGCTGTAGCCCATTTTCCTCAAAGTTCAACATATTGTGCAGTAAGGAGAGAAGAAGAAGCGCCTCTAAGTGCAGCAGACCACTTTAATATATAATAAAAAGTAGGAACACTCACATGGTAGTAGAGTAATAAAAGCATGTAGGGTATTGTGGTGTAGAAACACCAAGTGTAATGGCTGTCACTGGTGATTTAGTGAATTTGGACCTGGTCTGTTGAGGGCAGCAAGCGGTGCATATTCCAGAACATTCATATTGGTTCTGCTGAGTCCATTCCCAGCGCAGGAGAAAAGTGTTTGCTGTGTTGCATTCAGGAGAAATGTCTAACTCATTGTTCATGCCATCATCTCTGTAATTCAAAAGACAACAGAATCTGCTCTGCCAAAGAGGAGGTGTAACAGCCAGGATTACATCATATCCTCTCCTCTGTCTCTGCAATAAAAGCAAACTACAGCTCCCATCAACCACAGGGAATTGCAGTGAATGTGGGTGGGTATACTCGGTCCGCCCCACCACTGAAGGTGAGGCTGAATTAAATCACTGCTTCCTGGAGAAAGGATTACAGAAGAGATGTGCCAAGACCAGTGGCTGGGGGAGTAGGTGCATAGCAGCTACCGGTCTTACAAACAGGAAACCCAAGAAAATTAGCAGTTTGATTTGAAAATGAATAGGCTGTTTCAGAGAAACTGCTGAGTGAACCAGAAGATGGATGACATATTCAGTGAAGGTGTGAAATCAGCAACAGGGGAATGTAAAGAGGTGTTTGCACAGAGTTCTACTTTAATCCCTTGGCGCCTCCCGGCCCTTTAAGGGTTTCGGGAGGTGGGGGCGGGGTTTTAGGGTCATTTGACTGCCGTGATTCACTGTTACGGCAGTCACATGATCGGGAAAGGTCCCGATCGAAAGAGGAGATCGGAACCTTTCCAGGAGTCCCGGACATGTGTGCTGGGAGCGTGCAGGGTGTGCGCTCTCAGCACATATGTTTTTCTTAATTGCACGCAAATATGCGGCCGTTCGGTGTCAAGGCCCAGACGCTGGGTGGACGCACATTTGTGAGCGGCGGCGCCAAGAGGTTAAAGGTGCACATTCCAGAGATACTGCTTGGTAAGTAAGGCTGGCCATACACTATAATATTTTCTGCCCAATTTCCTTTAGATTTATCTTCAACTATGTAGTGCAAGAGCCTGCCTAATTGGATACAATTGAAAGTGTTGTTAGGTTTGACTTCCTATTATATGGTTTTTGGTAAATCTAAACCAAAAATCTCAAGAAAATTGTATAGTGTATGGCCAGCCTTAGGGAGCCCATAGATGACTCTATTTCCTTTCCTTCCACCACGAGTGGAAAGAAAAAAAAAAAATCGCTCCACAACCCCATCAACACAGTCAGTGTTGATGGGGGAATGCCTCCCGAAGTAATGCCTCCCACGCTACTGTGTTCTGCCGAAGGGATGAGGGGGGGCTGAGGGGAGCCTTCCCAGCTGGCAGAACATGCTGATTACTGCTGGCAGCTTTAGCCACCGGCAGTAATAAAATGTGAAAAATCCGACAGGCTTGTTGTACTCAAGTCGATTATTGTTTCAACTTGGGTACAGTCTGCCTGCCCATACATGGAAAGAATCTTGGCCGGTTCAGCATGTACCCGTGAGTGGCCAGATTTACTGAGTATATTGGAGTGAGTAGGCAACGTGTGAGCAATTATACTGGCTGCATACTCGGTAATGATTCAACAAGGAAAAGGAAGAAAACTCGACTTCAAATCCAAATGACTCTTGTAATACACACACATTCTTTCTGCCCTGTGAAGCTGCAGCTTATTATTTCCCTTAAATATTTACATCAGCTTAACGGGGGGCCTAAATCTGCATCACACAGGCCATAGCGCTTTAGGCAAAAAGTCAGCTCCTGTAAGTCGATCCCAATCAGTTTGTTCTTTATAAATGTGCACTAGTAAAATAATCCAGGATGTAAGGCTGTCACAACACATCACTGCTCCTGATCACTTTTCTAAAGTCAGCCATAGATCAGGGCTTAAAATTTCAAGTCCTGAGCTACTAGCCAGGCCTTAAGAGTTACTCACCCCCAGTTGCCCCACACAACCCCTACCCTGCTACACCCCTAATTCCCCCCTAAACATGCCCTCATAAATTATTTCATGAAATGACACTGTTAAATGTTACCCACATTACATCAGGGCCTCCAATACCCCCTAAACACTCCATCGTACTTAGACCATGTACCGCATACAACCATAACCCCCCATAATCTTTTACTCACAAAACCATAACTCTACCAAGCATATCCTACCCACTATCCAACCCAGCAGTACCTCAAATGTCCCATCCTCTACCACTCGTAATAACCACATCATCCTGAACCTGTCCAAACATACATGTAGGTTTACATACAGACACATGTACATACACACACAAACAGACACCTTTACTTACACAGACACATGTACACACATGCACACATACAAACACATGTATACACACAGGCACGTACAGAAACGCATACATGTACATACACAGAAATACACATGTACAGACACATGTACATACATACACAGACACACATGTACATACACACACATGTACACGCACACACACACACACGTACACACACACAGACACACAGACACATGTACAGATACACACATGTACATACACACAGACACATGTACATACATACACAGACACATGTACACAGTCACATGTGCACACACATAAATGTACATACACGCAGACACATGTACAGATACACACAGACACGTACATGCATACACAGACACACACACACATACACGTACATGCATACACAGACACACACACACATACACACACAGCCCTATAAAAAGTTGCAGTACTTCGTTGTTCACTCACAGATCCGGGTACTGCACTCTAGGGGGAGGAAGAGAGCACAGCACACACTCCTTCCTTTGCTTTCACTTCACTCAGCTATTGAGCAGTCTGACGGCTCCCTGTGCGAGTGGCAGATCTGGCCCTGAGTCCCAAGCCTGCTCAGCAAGACGGCCCTGGGGACACACTCGCCCCGAACAGAATTTCCACTCGCCATTGGCGAGCAGGCGAGTGGAAATTTCAAGGCCTGCCATAGATGGTTCAAATCTTGGCCAGCTCAGCAGGGACTGGTCGAGATTCGAACCGTGCATGGGCAAGCTAAATGTACACGAGTTGATTGACCAACTTGGGTACAACCAGCATGTTGAATTTTACATGCAATGACTGCCAGTGGCTATAGCCTTCCCGCGTGCCCACCCACCCCCACCGGAAGAACACAAGGACTCTGTGAGAGGGACTCCCCTGTCAACACTGACTGTGTTCATGGGGGAATCGAGCGATTGCAGGAAAGAAAATCACACCATCTATGGCCAGTTTAATATTGACAACAGTGAGTCAAGCCCACAACAATTTGTGTCAGCACAGCCACTTGTTGTCTCCACTAGAGCAGCATGTGACAGGGTGACAATGCAGGAGCACACTTAGGAGCCATGGGCAGAGAGTTGTCATCCTACAACAGAAAAGGTCTAAACAAGGACATTCATAAGAGTTCCTGTAATTGAAGATGTGGATTTAAAAAGATTCTTTTTTTTTTTTATTTAGATCAAGATGTTAAAGCCTATAAGAGATTTGGGAAATTGCATTTAGATACTTTATACGTTTACAGAGCTGCATAAAGTAGGGGAACACAACCAGAAGTGTTTGGTGGCACCCCTGGAAACTCATTGACTGTAGACAGCATTGAATACAGAATGTAGAAAGTTGGTGTCAACTTCTAGTCGCTTCAGGATAACTGCTGTCCTGTGTAGACCATGGTGTCTGGGGTCTTGGATAGCTATCAATAGAAGCAGGGATGGTTGAAGTTTTTCAGTTTTTTTTTTTTTTTTACATACAGTGTGTTTCTATTAGGAGATTTCCCCATCACTTCTTGTCCCAGAGACAACAGGAAGCTAAAGACAAATTTTTCAGACAACAGATCAACCCGTACTCATAGACTACCCAGTACACAGACTACCCCAGCAGAAACGCACCTGGTAATCCTTTACATTGGCGGGTTTGGTGCTCAGCTCCACGGTGGGTCGGACGCAACTCATGAGGTTCTTCATTATATCTTCCAGGGTTTCCATAACTACGCTGGCTCCAGGGGTCTACAAACAAAATACATAAATGAAATAAAGAAGAGGAAGCCTCAGCCATACGCTGCAAGGATCAGGAAGCCGATTACTTCTGATGGACAACACAAAGAAAGGAAACCCGTCCAGAGAGAAATATGAAGGATGGTTGCTACCTGCCATCCAGGAGGACGTCTTGGCTTCAGTACTTTGAGTCCCCATCTTAGAACAAGTGCAAGATAAGGAAAGTTGACTTTCCCTTGTCACTTAGAAGTACTGAAGCCAGGCCCAGCCAGCTAGCTTTTTCAGGAGGCCACGTGACTATGATGGACTCCTCTTCCCATCTGGTGGTGGATGGAGTGGTTGGTGGGTGAGGGCAAGATAAGAAGATGGTTCAGAGGCTGACTTTAAAGTGAACCTGACGCTTTCCCCTGCGTGGATCGTTAAGGGCAGTCCCCCACAGCATGTCATTCTACATTCACCTCCAAGGCTACATTCATTACCAGCAGAAGAGACAGTAAGCAGACTTACAAGGGCCTTGGGACCCCCCTCCCATTCTCCAAAGACAGTCCTGTGCCAATCACCAAGAATCAGCACAGTCACGTGACAAAAGGGGATTGGTTCAAATTAGATGATATATCAGCTGCACAGGGAGTGCATGGTTTTCAATCAGATGGCCAAGTTACAGTCTTGCATTGTAAGAAGGTAAAGTAGCAGTACAAAGCATCAAGCAAATATGTACACACATATGATAACAATTGTATCAAGGTGTTTTTTATTGCCATTTATCAAGGAACAACGATGATTACAAAATCATGTCACAGAGGGAGGAACGCATGTTAATCAGCACATACATCGAATATTTCTTGTAAAGAATTTTAAACAATAAAGGTTAAAGTGGTTGTAAACCTCTGACATGAAATATGAACAAAGCATATCCCTCTATAGTGTGTATTTGTCTCAATTAAGAGCACAAAGTGTAATTTATGTCCGCTGCTTCATTCCTCTGCTATCAGCATGAATCACTTCTGACAAGGTTTCCTGACACCAAGAGAAAAATGGTGACAGGGGAGGCACCTCCAGATGATTGACAGCCTCAGCTCTATTCCTGTGATTTGTGCGACGGGGATGTGTCTCTTCCTACCAATCAGCTCTCAGAGCTCTCCGCACTGAGCTCTGCAGTGTGTAATTTCTGCTCCCTGCTTCCTTTTTTCTGAGCTCTCAGACAATCTTTACATTTCAGCACTTTGAACAGGAGTAGAGGAGAGGAGGGAAGACTGCAGATAAACAGGCACAACTTGCGTAGGAAAATTTGTTTCATCTCTGTGAATCACCTGGGACCAGTCATTTTACTGGGTATGTGTAAGGGTGTACGGCTACTTCCAATCATACATCATTGCCAGAGGTTTGTTAGAAAACATTACCGAATAAACAGCATCATCAAGGCCAAGGAACACAACAGACAGGTCAGGGATAAAGTTGTGGAGAAGTTTACACATCTCCCGCCCACCATATAAGGTAATGACAGGCGCAAGGCGGTTCTCTCGTTCTCTCCTCCCTGGCTCAGGGAGTGCGCAGCGATTGTTGGTGTGCTGTGTCCATCGGACACAGCGGATCACTGAAAAATGGAAAGAGCCGAAGATGTCGGCTAGGTCATGTGATCAGCTGTGTCCAATCACAGCTGATCGCATGTAAATAGGGAAATGCCGGTTAT
This sequence comes from Staurois parvus, assembly GCF_062004578.1. NCBI lineage: Eukaryota > Metazoa > Chordata > Amphibia > Anura > Ranidae > Staurois > Staurois parvus. The sequence goes on from NW_028318370.1 coordinate 274,125, forward strand.
CGGCATTTCTCTCCTCAAAGAAGAATGGGCAGAAATTTCCCTCTCTAGATGTGCAAAGCTGAGAGAGACATCCCCAAAAAGACTTGCAGCTGGAATTGCAGCGAAAGGGGGTCCTACAAAGTATTGACTCCGGGGGGCTGAATACAAATGCCGCCACACTTTTCACAGATTTAGGTGTACAGAATCTTGAAAACCATTTATCATTTTCCTTCCACTTCACAATTATGTGCCACTTTGTGTTGGTGTATCACATCCAATCCCAAGAAAATACATTTAGGTTTTTGGTTGAAAACATGACAAAATATGGAAAATTTCAAGGGGTATGAAGACTTTTTTAAAGCACTGTATGATGCATGAAATACACCAATGATCTTTTAAAGCCAGCCATAAATGGATTGAATCTTGGTCGATTTAGCAGAGTTGGGCCGAAATTCGATCCATCTATGGGCAGGCCGATTGTACTAAAGTCGGTCCATCAATCAACTTTAGTACAACCAGCCTGTCAGATTGTTTGCATGCGATCGATACTGACAGCTGTAGCCACCAGCAGAGATCATTGTGTTCTGCCTGCATGGAGGACTCCCCAAACATGCTGCAGGAGGGATTCCCCCATCAGCACTGACTGTGTTGATGGGGGGGGGGGGATTAAGCAATTTTCTTTCCATTCACCTGTGGTAGAAAAAAAGAAAATTGTAGAATCTATAGTTTGCTTTAGGTATCTGTAAAGGGGGATTCTTCTAGGGATGCACCGAAATGTATCAGCCAAAAATAATGTTACAGCTCAAAAAATCATAGATGTGAACGTGTCCCATAGGAAAGTATGCTAAATGGACTGCAGTGCGCTTCTGCAACAAGCCCTAAAAAATGCATTGGTGTGAACCAGGCCTCAATGGGGAAGTGTATTTTTGGTGCATTCTTTTTTAACTCACCAAATATGCACCAAAAATGCGGCAAGCAGTATTTTTTTTTTAAACACCGCAAGGGAAGAGAAGCGGAACAGTGTGAAGACATACATTGAATTTAAGGCTGGGTTCACACAAATGTGGTGTGGTACATCGCATGTGATTCACACAGGAACCGCACCGCACTCCTGTGCAAATCACATGCGATTTGTGTACGGTGCGATTGGAGTCATACATTTTGTCTGGCTCAAACCGCACTGCACTCGCACCAACAGGGTGCAGGACCCTTTTTTGGGTCTGCACTAGAATTGGATCGCATGGGTATTCACACCTATGCGATCCGATTCTGCACATCGCACCGCATTTCTCAGACCGAATTAGGGGTGTTGTTAACTGACCATACACACCCGCATTGGTTCGCATGAACGGGGTGCGATTATGATGCAGTGCAGAATTTGCACAGAACCCAGGCTAAAGGGATGCATTTTTCTTTAGATTTTCTTGTGCATTTTTTTTTCTTTTTTTTTTAAAGCTCTGCAAAAACTGCTTAGTGTGAAAGCGGCCTATTGGCCGAAAAGGTACTGAAAAGAAATTCGTATTCATTTAAATGCATGATATTAATTAAAAATACAATTATATATATAAAAAAATATATTTGGAAAAAAAAAACTGTCCCTTTCGTATTCGGCTAAATGCATCCTGAATTTTCATTTCAGTACACCATTAGATTCATCCAAGTGACCACAAATGTAAGGAGCATCCTTCCCATTCACCATCACACGAATTTACCATGAGCTGTAGATATAGTAATTATTAGTTTCACCGAGACCAGAAAGTTAATTTTCAGGTTCCTCCAAATTAAAAATGTTGGTGTGAGAGATTTATGCTAGGTTCACACCTGTGCAGTCCTGTGGGGTGCGAGAGTCCATTCATTTGAAGGTGCTGCCGTGCCCTGGGACATGCAGGGAAGCGGTCCCTGAACTATTTTTGAAATCGCAGTCCGCACGGGAATTGTGGTTCCGATTTCCAGTGCGGACAGCGTGCCATTAAGAATAATGGCACCCACCCACGGGTCCCGCATTTCTCTGTGTGGGTGGTTGCAGCAGCAGGTATCTGTGGTGGTCCCGCAGTGGCACATATGTGAACCGAGCCTCAGTGTGTCCTGTAGGTTTAGCCATCCTGATTAAATTTGATTACTTTGTTGGGGGGCAACCTCTTGATTTATATGCAAGTTTATACATTGTGAGCATAGGGTCAGTTAACCTCTTCCACTCATTTATCATGGGCAGGGGCGGGGGGAGTCTCTCTCTTTTGCAGTGTACGGCTAAGCTGATCATTTTAATTACCTACATGTATGATCAAAAATATCTTTGAAAAGACTATATATTGCCTTTAAGGCACTGTTCTGACCCCACATTGAGCTCACACAGGGAGGTAAATAGGCTTTTGTAAACATGAAAGAACCCTTCTGGGTAAATGGCCTTTTTGCAAGAAGCGAGCAGCAAAGACCCGCAGAAGAAAACATTGTGACTGCTCTCCCAGCTGCATAAGCCCGGAAAAGCCGAGTGCAGGATAATGGTGTGGGAGTTCAAAAGCATTTCATCTGCAGTAAAAGCGTTTTGTGCCAAGAGCACTCAGCACACAGCAGCTTGGCATAATGACCAATGTGAAAACACTGATACCATTATGTATCTGCAAAGTCATACTTCTCCGCAGCTCGCCGAGCCGCATGATCTCATCACTTAGCACTGTATTTAAGGCACAGACATTTCCCTTTTTGTACTCATCTTTGAAATCATATTGGGGTTTATGGCCTGGAAGGAGTCTTCCGCTCTTAATGTTCAGTCTTAGTTAAAGTGGAGCAGAACAATGGCTAAGTGGTTAGCACTTCCTCCTGGCAGCACTAGGATTGTCGGTTCGATTCCCAACCATGGCACCACCTGCCTGGAGTTTGCATGTTCTCCCTGTGCTTGCGTGGGATTCCTCCGGGTACTCCGGTTTCCTCCCACACTCCAAAGACATGCTGGTAGGTTAATTGGCTCCTGTCTAAATTGGCCCCAGTATGTGTATGTATGAATGTGAGTTAGGGACCTTAGATTGTAAGCTCCTTGAGGGTTAGGGACTGATGTGAATGTACTATATATATGTAAGTACCTGAAATAAATAATAAATAAGTGTATCTAAACCCAAGAACAAAAATGTAATATTGAAGCTTACCAGTCTAAGTGGTGACAGCATTATTTTTATTTTATTTATTTATTACAGGTCCTTGTATAGCGCCATCAATTTACGCAGCGCTTTACAAAAATGACACTTAGTGCTCTGGATTGAATGAAGTACAAACTATAGAGGGCTATGATAAATAAATTTGACGGCGCTATATAAGTACCTGAAATAAATAAATAATAAATAATGCAGCCCTGAAAATTCATAAAGTGACTGATGCATCAAGTGTGAGCGCGATATTGCGCTAAAGTGATACCAGTATTAATAAAGTGTACCGTCATGAACTGAAGTAATAAATAGTGATTTATAAAACCATCGTGACTTCAGTGTATAACAACTGTAATTATGAGATATTATGACATAATTATGACATATAATCCATAAAATCTGGAAAAAACATGTAACAGTCTAAATTTTTCCGTGAAATCCGTGCATGTGACTTCCGTGATAAGGATCAGTCGTATGATTGCACTCACCAGAAGCGCAATATTTATGCACATGTGTATATATTATCCTCTGTGGTCATCTGTCTAACAATCTCCTAGATTGTAAGCTCCAAAGAGCAGGGCCCTCGATCCACTCGTGTATCGCATTGTATTGTTATTGTACTGTCGCATGTTCTGTCCCCCTTTGTAATGTACAACGCTGAGCGAACTGTCGGCGCTTTATAAATACTGTATAATAATAATAATCTGGGTTCAGGCAAGGAATAGGAATCATCTGAGCACAGTTGCGGCCACCTCCCTCACTCCTCGGCTGTTTTCAAACCTGCTTTGTTGATATTTCATGTGTGAAATTTACAACCACTTTAACTATTTTTAATCCACATGTGATCCTGCAGCTCCAGCTTCCCTGTGCTCGGCTGCTGCAAGTGGCTGGAGGGAGCCCCAACAACAGCAGGGTCATGGGAGCTTATGAGTGACATCACGGCTCCTGGACTTCACAACCATTGTCAAGAGCTCCTTTACACAGACGCAGATCATGGGACTGGAGAGGAATGAAAAGAGGTAAGTATACAGATGTTTGTTTATGCAGGTTGAGCAGGATAGGTAGGAGGATGGATCATTTTTAAGAATAGTTAAAGGGTTAGGGTCGTCTTCTACTTTAACAGACCAAAAAGGAAGCAAATAGGATTTTTCTTAGGGGTTACACGCACTTTAACCCCTTCACGCCGGATCGTCTTGGCGTGAAGAGGAGTTCCTGCGTCGGGAGGTGGGCGGGGCTTAGTGTCATGTGGCCGCTGTGACGTCACGTCCGGTCACATGATCGGGAAAGGTCCCGATCGAAAGAGCGGACCGGGACCTTTCCGTGAGTACTGCACATGTGTGCTGGTAGCGCGCAGGGCGCGCGCTCTCAGCACATATGTTTTTTGTTACAGGAATGCAAATGTGCGGCCGCTCGGTGTCTAGGCCCAGACGCCGGGAGGCCGCACATTTGCGTGCGGCCGGCGTGAAGGGGTTAAAGTATAACTAAAGGCAAAACTTTTTTTTTTAGTTTTGGATAGAGTGGAGAGGGATTAAAACCCTTGTCAGCTTTTTATTGCTGTCGGTGTCCCTGTTGGGGAGATTCACCCTCCCTATTTGTCCTGTTTACCATTATCATTGAAAATGAGAGTAAAAGAAAATCACAAATTTTGGGTTGTCCCAAGAAAAGTAATAGAGGGGAAATCTTCCAATGGGGACACCAGTTCTGATGGCCTGGGGTCCCCAGGGGATTCCCTTAATTTTCTCTCACTTCCTGTTTGGCTATGAGACAGGAAGTGAAAGGAAATCTCCCCAAAGGGACACATATGGCTAAAAAAACCTGACGGGTCATAACCCTCCCTTACTCTATCAAAAATGAAAAAAAAATGTTTTGCCTATAGTTTACTTTAACATCACCCTCTAGGTTCAAATAACTACCTAGGGCAACCTGCACTGTTGGAGACTGCTTGGTTGGTTGCAGAGGCCAAATTCATGTGAAAAAGACTGTTAAAGCTACAGCATTGTCTGTGTGGTAACAGTTTTGGTAAGGCCCTATTCTGTTCCAGCATTACCGTGCCCCCGTGTACATGCCAGAGCCATAAACACAAAGTAATGATGGGTTCAATGTGAAGCAATTAGGAGTGGCCTGCGAAGAGCCCTGACCTCAACGCCCAAAAGAACCTTTGGGATGTACGAGAATGCCAGGTCTATTTGTCCAACATCGGCACCTGACCCCACAAATGTTCTGGCTGAATGGATACAACTTTCCACAGACACACTCCAAAATCTTGTGGAAAACCTTCCCAGAAAAGTGGAGGCTGTTAGAGTCCCAAACAGGGAATTATTGCCGTTCGTTTTGGAAAAGGATGTCCAATAGGCTCATTGAATTGTCCAAAAACTTTGGCCATATAGTGTAACTGAGTAGATTACAAACAGCAGGGAAACTTGGTGTGAAGTCATAAAAAGGTTTATCTCAGGGGTCTCCAAAGTTTATAAACAAAGGACCAGTTTACTATCCTTCAAACATTATTGGGGCCGCACTGTGGCCAATGGCAGTAGAAAATGACCCATGATTAGTATTAGGGGGGAGTAATAGTGCCCCATCAATGATGTCAGTGGATGCAACAGTGCGCCATCATTGGTGCCAATGGGAGGAATAGTGCTCCATCATTGGTGTCAATGGGAGGAATAGTGCTGAATCATTGGTGTCAATGGAAAGAATAGTACACCATCATTGGTGTCAATGGGAAGAATAGTGCTGAATCATTGGTGTCAATGGGAGGAATAGTACACCATCATTTGTGCCAATGGGAGGAATAGTGCTCCATCATTGGTGTCAATGGGAGGAATAGTGCTGAATCATTGGTGTCAATGGGAGGAATAGTGCTGAATCATTGGTGTCAATGGAAAGAATAGTACACCATCATTGGTGCCAATGGGAGGAATAGTGCTGAATCATTGGTGTCAATGGGAGGAATAGTACACCATCATGTGTGCCAATAGGAGGAATAGTGCCCCATCATTGGTGTCAATGGGAGGAATAGTGCTGAATCATTGGTGTCAATGGGAGGAATAGTGCTGAATCATTGGTGTCAATGGAAGGAATAGTACACCATCATTGGTGCCAATGGGAGGAATAGTGCTGAATCATTGGTGTCAATGGGAGGAATAGTGCTGAATCATTGGTGTCAATGGGAGGAATAGTACACCATCATTGGTGCCAATGGGAGGAATAGTGCTCCATCATTGGTGTCAATGGGAGGAATAGTGCTGAATCATTGGTGTCAATAGAAAGAATAGTACACCATCATTGGTGTCAATGGGAAGAATAGTGCTGAATCATTGGTGTCAATGGGAGGAATAGTACACCATCATTTGTGCCAATGGGAGGAATAGTGCTCCATCATTGGTGTCAATGGGAGGAATAGTGCTGAATCATTGGTGTCAATGGGAGGAATAGTGCTGAATCATTGGTGTCAATGGAAAGAATAGTACACCATCATTGGTGCCAATGGGAGGAATAGTGCTGAATCATTGGTGTCAATGGGAGGAATAGTACACCATCATGTGTGCCAATAGGAGGAATAGTGCCCCATCATTGGTGTCAATGGGAGGAATAGTGCCCCATCATTGGTGCCAGTGGGAGGAATAGTGCTGAATCATTGGTGTCAATGGAAGGAATAGTACACCATCATTGGTGCCAATGGGAGGAATAGTGCTGAATCATTGGTGTCAATGGGAGGAATAGTGCTGAATCATTGGTGTCAATGGGAGGAATAGTACACCATCATTGGTGCCAATGGAGGAATAATGATCCATCATTGGTGTCAATGGGAGGAATAGTGATCCATCATTGGTGTCAATGGGAGGAATAGTGCTGAATCATTGGTGTCAATGGGATGAATAGTGCTCCGTCACTGGTGTCAATGAGAGGAATAATGACCCATCATTGCTGTCAATAGGAGGAATAGTGCCCCATTGTCTGTCAATGGGAGGAACAGTGTGCCGTCATTGGTGTCAATGGGAGGAACAGAGTGCCATCCTTGGTGTCAATAGGAAGAATAGTGCCCCATTGTTGTCAATGGGAGGAATAGTGTGCCATCATTGGTGCCAATGGGAGGAATGGTGTGCCATCATTGGTGCCAATGGGAGGAATGGTGTGCCATCATTGGTGCCAATGGGAGGAATAGTGCCCCATTGTCAGTGTCAGTGGCAGGAACTATGTCCCACTGTTGCTGACAGTGAAGGAAACAATGCTCCAAGGGCCAGATAAAAGTATGCAAAGGGCTACATTTGGCATCTGGTTTAGGCTTTAAAAAAGGCCTTCTCTGCAGACAGTCCACACGTCTATGATATTGGTTTGGCTTTGCTGTTAGCTCTTCTGGTTGTGACTGTCAATGGTAACAAAATCCTTCACAGTTTCTGGCTCCTGACACGCTGGATTTTTTCCTCCACTTTCTAACAGATACCTGCAGAATGCCTACAGCTTTTCTAGGAATAAATCTACCATTTCCTAGGAGTCGTCAGAGCGTACAGAATTCCTTTCCTGCCTCTACACTCATACAATGAACATGCAAATTAATACCTGCTATACCTTTTTTTTCCTAAGGAAATAATTGCAGCTAGACAAAGATGCTAATCTTATATGAATAACAAAGGTTTTCAAAGACCTAAAAATTGTTTAACCGTTTGCTCTGAGAACACTCGGTAAGCATTTGCAAAGAAGGGAAACTTGGCTGCTACAAGAGCTTATGAATAGTGGATAACCAAGGAACAATGAAGGCCATGTCTTACACAGCCACCTGATTTTCGTGAGGAAGAGTTAGAACCTTTGTCAGGTGTTCATTACTTGTCTTTGCTGCCATTGGGGAGATCCCTTCTAAATTACTGTGTGGTCACTGAGAAGGGAAGTAAAGGGAAATCCACCGACTAAAACCTTCTTCCAGGTTCTAGGTTTTGGATGGTGTTCCACTTTTTGTGCTGAGGGGAGACATTATGCCAAACCTTCCTGAAGATGCTGGTCAGGCCTCAAGCTAAATACTGGCTTTAAAAGCCCAAGCGTATGCAGCCTAAAGGGCTTTGCAAGAGGCTGCTTTGTGAGTTTCCAACACCCACCAGGTGCCCCCAAATGCCAACAAAACTGTACTGAGCTGCAAGTGGTATTTCTACGGCTTCTATATGGCATCATCCTGCTGTCACTGGTTCCTAAGGAAGCCGTTGATACTTGCACCTACCACGTCCCTAGGAACCACTGATGTCACTGGGTGTCCCCACCACTGCCCTAAGATGGTGACTGGCTGCATTTTGGTGATCACATTTACCAACTCTGGCAATGGCTATGTTTGGTCAGTGATGTCAATATCCTATCCATGCCCTTTCCCATATATAGAGGATGACAAATCGGGGAGCTGTCATTCAGGTATGAGTATTATAAAGGATTGGTTGTGCACTGAGCCGTCTTTTTTTTTTTTTCCAGCAAGTCAGCGGCATTGTGATATATAACAGTGTTGAACCTCCCCCTGTCCCCCACATATCACAGTGTTGCATCCCCTGCCCTACACATACCCTAATGTTACAACCTCACCCCCCATAACCCAGTGATATACTCCTCGTCATCCACATACCACAGTGTTACATTCCCGCCCCCCCACATACCCCAATGTTACACCCTCTGCCCCCACATACTCCAGTGATATACCCCCTGCCCCCCACAAACTGTAGTGTTACGCCTTCGGCCAAACATATACCAGGAGAACAGAGGGCCTACTAGCCACAATTTTTTTTTTTTTTTGTAGCTAGTATGCCCTCTGTCCTACTCAAGTTAGGCGGGCTTACTAAATTGCTGTCATGCTGTTATTCAGGTTTATCTATTTTCTCTGCACTTTCTATCCCACGGACTACTCTAGACCAGTGATCTCCAAACTATGGCCCACGGGTCAACTGTGGCCCTCTGCTTGCCTTTATCTGGCCCTTGGGGCACCATTCCTCTCACCAGTACGAGGCACTATTCATCCTACTGACACCAACTATGAGGCACCATTCCTTCAACTAACACCAAATATGGGGCATAAGTCCTCCCACTCCTACTATTCAATGGTGGGGCACTATTCTCTCTACTGACACATTTTCTTCCAGTGACACCAATGATGAGGCACTACTCCTCCCAGTGATACCAAGGATGAGGATGGGGCACTATTTTTTCTGCCGACATCAATGATGGGTCACCATTTTACTTTTTTTTTTTTTACTTTTACTCCCATTGATACTGGTACATTTTCTACTGCCACTGGCCATAGTCCGGGCCCCCTATGATCTAAACCACAATGAACCGGCCCTTTATTTAGAGAGTTTGGAGAACTCTGCTCATTTCAAAAAGCAAATATCAACAGGTTCACTTTAAAAACTGCCCCCGCTGGAGCAAATAATGGAGGGAAGAGTAAGCTCTGAGCTAAACTAAATCAGAGCTTGCAGAGGACTGAGGACTCTACCCCGCCCCCATGTGACACTACTGGGCCATTCACCAAGCCAGTCACATACACAGTCACATTATCCATACCTGGAAGTACCAGCTTTTGTTTTTTGTACCTGGCAACCAATGGACTGTTAGAGCGTGGCTACGTTCGTTCAGCATGCTGTATGTAGTATCTTAGTCACCCTCTCTTACTCTCGCCCAAAAAGGACTATGGGAAGTGTAGTGTGCATAGAGCAGTACACATGACCAACACAACTAACGTGTACTGCTCATTCCAAACAAAAGAAAGTGAAGAGGAAAAGGGAGAGGTGCAGGAGCACAGTGAAGACAAAGAGGCAGAAAAACACAGAAAAAATTTGACTGATTGAATAAATTGATCAGAGGACCATTAAATAGTATGCGTGTATGGATTATTGTTGTAGAATAACGATATCTCTTAGTGTATTTTTATTAAGAGCTTACAGAGGGCTGAGGACTCTCCCCACCCCCATTTCACACGGGGCAGAATCGGATTGCTCAGCGGGGATCTGTTCACTGATCAGAGCAGAACGGGCAGATGACAGGCCCGTGTGTGCTCCATTCATGCAGAGTGAACATGGACACAGCCCTCTCTGTTCTATGGGCAGTCGGATGTAAATAGACCGGCTGTGTATTTACAACTGATTGTCCTCTGATCTGATACGTCCAGATGGAGGGGAACAGATCTCCCCTTCCTTTTCTCTTTTAGCAGATCAGATCGGATTGGAGGTAGGCAGGTGTAAACAGATGCAATTCCGCATTCCATAGAGATACATGGACCATCCGATTAGGTCCATCTAAAAAACTGACAGCCCAACCTGATCGGATCACCCATGTGAAAGGGGTCTAAAAGAAAAAATATAAAAACTCATAAGATGAATTCTATATTCTTTTTTTAGCCTTCCTTTAATAGTTCTTAGTTACCTAATTTTAGAAGCATAATAAATAATTTTTTTTTAATTGGATATTACTTAGAAAAAAAATTTCCAATCTTAAAGTGCTACTAAACCCCGGACCCTGCATCCGCTATATCCGGTCTCCCCGGACCCTGCATCCGCTATATCCGGTCTCCCCGGACCCTGCATCCGCTATATCCGGTCTCCCCGGACCTTGCATCCGCTATATCCGGTCTCCCCGGACCCTGCATCCGCTATATCCGGTCTCCCCCCGGACCCTGCATCCGCTATATCCGGTCTCCCCCCGGACCCTGCATCCGCTATATCCGGTCTCCCCGGACCCTGCATCCGCTATATCCGGTCTCCCCCCGGACCCTGCATCCGCTATATCCGGTCTCCCCCCGGACCCTGCATCCGCTATATCCGGTCTCCCCCCGGACCCTGCATCCGCTATATCCGGTCTCCCCCCGGACCCTGCATCCGCTATATCCGGTCTCCCCCCGGACCCTGCACCCGCTATATCCGGTCTCCCCCCGGACCCTGCATCCGCTATATCCGGTCTCCCCCCGGACCCTGCATCCGCTATATCCGGTCTCCCCCCGGACCCTGCATCCGCTATATCCGGTCTCCCCGGACCTTGCATCCGCTATATCCGGTCTCCCCGGACCCTGCATCCGCTATATCCGGTCTCCCCCCGGACCCTGCATCCGCTATATCCGGTCTCCCCCCGGACCCTGCATCCGCTATATCCGGTCTCCCCGGACCCTGCATCCGCTATATCCGGTCTCCCCCCGGACCCTGCATCCGCTATATCCGGTCTCCCCCCGGACCCTGCATCCGCTATATCCGGTCTCCCCCCGGACCCTGCATCCGCTATATCCGGTCTCCCCCCGGACCCTGCATCCGCTATATCCGGTCTCCCCCCGGACCCTGCATCCGCTATATCCGGTCTCCCCCCGGACCCTGCATCCGCTATATCCGGTCTCCCCCCGGACCCTGCATCCGCTATATCCGGTCTCCCCCCGGACCCTGCATCCGCTATATCCGGTCTCCCCCCGGACCCTGCATCCGCTATATCCGGTCTCCCCCCGGACCCTGCATCCGCTATATCCGGTCTCCCCCCGGACCCTGCATCCGCTATATCCGGTCTCCCCCCGGACCCTGCATCCGCTATATCCGGTCTCCCCCCGGACCCTGCATCAGCTATATCCGGTCTCCCCCCGGACCCTGCATCCGCTATATCCGGTCTCCCCCCGGACCCTGCATCCGCTATATCCGGTCTCCCCCCGGACCCTGCATCCGCTATATCCGGTCTCCCCCCGGACCCTGCATCCGCTATATCCGGTCTCCCCCCGGACCCTGCATCCGCTATATCCGGTCTCCCCCCGGACCCTGCATCCGCTATATCCGGTCTCCCCCCGGACCCTGCATCCGCTATATCCGGTCTCCCCCCGGACCCTGCATCCGCTATATCCGGTCTCCCCCCGGACCCTGCATCCGCTATATCCGGTCTCCCCCCGGACCCTGCATCCGCTATATCCGGTCTCCCCCCGGACCCTGCATCCGCTATATCCGGTCTCCCCCCGGACCCTGCATCCGCTATATCCGGTCTCCCCCCGGACCCTGCATTCCCTATATCCGGTCTCCCCCCGGACCCTGCATCCGCTATATCCGGTCTCCCCGGACCCTGCATTCCCTATATCCGGTCTCCCCGGACCCTGCATTCACTATATCCGGTCTCCCCGGACCCCGCATTCCCTATATCCGGTCTCCCCGGACCCTGCATTCACTATATCCGGTCTCCCCGGACCCTGCATTCACTATATCCGGTCTCCCCGGACCCTTCTTTCACTATATCCGGTCTCCCCGGACCCTGCATTCACTATATCCGGTCTCCCCGGACCCTGCATTCACTATATCCGGTCTCCCCGGACCCTGCATTCACTATATCTGGTCTCAACAGTACACAGAACATGAAAATGCAATTATTTTAGTAAATATAAACTGCTAAATTCTGTTTCTCATCAGCAGTATATTGCCGTCGTGACTTCTATCAGTGTCCAGCTGAGCACTGGTTAAAGCTTACAGGAGTTTTCATTCTGCTCCGACTGACCTATGAGGCTTCATAACCCCTTAGTCTCTGTCTGGACAGCGCAGATTGGCCCAGTGCTGATCACATGCACCCTACCAAAGAAAGAAAAAAACTCTCCAGCCCTACACACTAAAATGAGCATGTGCAGAGTGACTCCTAGAGATCTGTACTATCAGCAGATGGATTGGGGACAGCAGAAGAAAGGGAGGAACAGACAAGATAGGATCAAATAGCCTTTTTACACAATGCGGAGGATTAACCCCTTAGGGTCCCACAGTGAGTATAACAAGAATGCTTTACTGCATATACAGACTGATTTTACTGCTGTGGGTTTAGTAACACTTTAAAAAAGAAACAATAATAAATAATTTAAACATTTTAAAACATTTTCAATTCACAGATCCTATGAATGGATCTTTAAAGTGAGTGTAAGGGCAGATTTTTTTTGTTCAATAACAAACATGTCATACTTACCTGCTCTCTGCAGTGGTGTTGCACAGAACAGCCCCAATCCTCCTCTTCTCGGGTCCCCCACCGGCGTTCCTGGCTCCTCCCTCCGGCCAAGTGCCCTCATAGCAAGCAGCTTGCTATGGGGGCACCGAGCAAGCTTTCTCCAAAGCTGCTGCTCTGTGTTTTTATTCACACACAGACACGGCTCAGCCCTGCCCTCTGCTCTCTCCTCATTGCTTCACTGGCTGTGATTGACTGTAGCAGGTGCCAATGGCTCCTGTTGTGGTCTAAGCCAATAAGAAGGCAGAGATCTGGACAATCGCAGCTCTCGTGCACATCACTGGATCGTGATGGGGCTTAGGTAAGTATTGGGGAGGGGGGCTGGGGGGGCAGCTGCACACAGGTTTTTTATCTTCCTGCACAGAATGCGTGAAGATAAAAAAACCTTGAACCTTTACAAATACTTTAAACAAATAATGTGGCTGGGCAGAGCCACACACAGCGGAAGCTAAATTAAAAAAAATATAAAATAATTCTGCAGGAAAAATAACCCTGAAATTCAGGGAAGGTGGGGGGGTGGGGGTGCATCATGTTACACCATGGAGTGAAACATGTTATGAAAGCTGGAATTAGCCTTTAATCATTTATTAAAAACAATTCTAAACATCATGACCATTGGAGAGAGGATGTCAGCTATACAGTGGAGATGTCTGCCAAGAGAAGGTTTGCACCTATGTCAGCAGAAAGCTGAAGCCACAGGTTTTTTTTTTTACACTTTGTACATTATTACTAGTACAAACTGACCCGACTTCACGGCTGTGCTTTATTTGTGAAAACAGAGGACTGCAATAGGAACGAGAAGTTGAAGCTGCAGAACTTACTCACTGACCTCCAGCTTAGTTTTTGGCTGCACCTGAAGATCGAGGTCGGTAAAGTTCCCCATTGTCCACGCCACCTGAATGATGCCTCTATCTTCCTCTTTCACATGGAACTCGAGCTGGAAAAACAGGAATGGGTTACATAACATACAAACATTACCTGCAGCCCTGAACTGCTGTACACACATCACGTGGCAATGATTACAGAGGTAAAGTGGTCTAATGAGACTGGTACAAGTGCACTTCTGAATAATGTGTCCTAGGAGCTTTTGGATGAACTGCCTAATTCTACAACTGGCTGCTTCAATTATCAGGCAGGATAAGCGGTCAATCATACAAGACTAAATAAAAAAAACAAAACAAAAATGCTAGTTTTCACAAACACACTATATAATCAGATGGTAAGGAATGACTTGCACCTGTTTCCAGAAGCATATTTTTACAATGGAGTGGAGTAGAGGGATATTATTATTATTATACAGGATTTATATAGCGCCAATAGTTTGCTCAGCGCTGTACATTATAGTGGGAGACAGTACAGTAACAATACAATTCGATACACGAGGGGTTCGAGGGCCCTGCTCCTTGGAGCTTACAATCTAGGAGGGAGGGGATAGTGGTACGGGAGGAAATAGCTGTGGGGGATGGAGTGGTGGGAGGAGCGGAGGAGATTAGCAATTCGGTGAGGGCCGGGTAGGCTTCTCTGAAGAGATGTGTTTTCAGGGTGCGCCTAAAGGTGAGGAGAGTAGGTGATAGTCTGATGGACTGGGGTAGGGAGTTCCAGAGGATGGGGGAAGCCCTGGAGAAGTCCTGGAGATGGACATGGGAGGAGGAGACCAGGGAACTAGAGAGTAGGAGGTCTTGTGAGCAGCGGAGAGTACGTTTTGGGTGGTAAATGGATATCAGGTCGGTGATGCAGTTTGGGGCAGTGTTATGAACAGCTTTGTACGTCAATGTTAATATTTTGAATTTTATGCGTTGGGCAATCGGAAGCCAGTGGAGGGATTGGCAGAGGAGGGAGGCGGATACGAAGCGGTTGGTGAGGTGGATGAGACTGGCTGCAGAATTCAGGATAGACTGAAGTGGGGATAGCCTGTGTTGGGGTCGGCCAGCGAGGAGGGAGTTGCAGTAGTCAAGTCGTGATATGATAAGGGAGTAAATGAGTTGCTTTGTGGTTTCTGGGGTTAGGAACGGGCGTATTTTGAAGATGTTGCGGAGGTGGAGTCTGCATGAATTTGTCAGCGATTGGATCTGGGGCTGGAAAGACAGATTGGAGTCTAGAATGACACCTAGTACTCTGGATTGCGGGGTGGGGCTGATGATGGAGTTATTGGACATGATGGAGAGGTCGGGGGGGAAACTAGGAGCTTGGTTTTGGCAAGGTTTAGTTTGAGGGAGTGGAGTGACGTCCAGTCTGATATGTCGTTCAGAAGGCTGGTGATTCGGGCGGAGACTGAAGGGGTGAGGCGAGTGGTAGAGAGATAGATTTGAGTGTCATCGGCATAGAGGTGGTAGTTGAAGCCGTGGGAGTGTATCAGTTGGCCAAGGGAGGAGGTGTAGATGGAGAAGAGAAGGGGCCCGAGGACAGAGCCTTGGCGGACCCTAACAGAGAGGGGGAGGTGGCAGCGTTATAGGTAACACTGAAGGAGTGTTGTGATAGATAGGAAGAGAGCCAGGAGAGAGCGGAGTCTCTGAGGCCAAAAGAGTGTAGTTTTTTGAGGAGGAGGGGGTGGTGGACAATGTCGAAAGCTGCAGAGAGGTTGAGGAGTAAAAGCACTAAGTAGTGGCCTTTGGCTTTGGTGGTTAGCAGGTCGTTGGTGAGTTTGAGTAAGGCAGTTTCGGTGGAGTGTAGGGGACGGAAGCCAGATTGTAGGGGATCAAGGAGGTTGCTAGTGAGGTGGGAGCTTAGGCGATTATAGGCGCTCAAGGAGTTTGGATGTAAATGGCAGCAGGGAGATGGGTCTAAGGTTGTTTAGGTCGGTGGGATCCAGGGAGGCTTTTTTAAGTATGGGAGTGATGTGCGCGTGCTTCAGAGGGGAGGGGAATGCGCCAGTGGAGAGGGAGAGATTGAAGATGTGAGTAAGGGAGCGTAGGATGGAGGAGGAGGGTGATCGTAGGAGTTGAGTGGGGACAGGGTCAAGGGGGCAGGTGGTAGGGCAAGCTTTAGAGAAGACCTTAGTGACCTCGTCAGTGGTAGCTGGGATTACCGTGTTGCTTTTAAAAAGGTGCCAAAACTATACTGCCACATATAAGGATTTCAACCAAAGGAAAGAAAAAAGTTACATTGTCTTTTATTTCCTTGGTATTCTTGCCCTATCCTAAAACATTCATATGTGTAGACCACAATCTGAAGAGAACACTAAGCAGATGAAAGGGAAAGAATTGTGGGAGCTGCCTCTGCTGGTCTCCTACTGAAAATTTAAGCTGCATGACATAATTTGTTTGAATTACAGATGCAGAAAAAGCACAAATGAAGTGACTGCAAAGCTCTATTTCAATAAAATAATAAACATGTTATACATACTCGCTCTGTGCATTGGATTTGCTCAGAGAGTCCCCTACCTTCTCTTATGCTCCCCGTCCCTTCCAAGTGTCCCTATAGCAAACTGCGTGCTGTGGGTGTACTCGAAGGCTCGATCCTTAGCCGGGCTGTGTGTGTCTATTGACACACACAGCACGTCTTAGCCCTGCCCGCCATGCTCCCTCCTCACAGAAACTGATTGATGACAGCAGGAATATATCTATGTAGTCCTCCCGCGCTCTAGGTACCTAATCTGTATATAAAGCTAACACCTTACCATATACCAAATGGAACAACGCTAAGTGAAAAGTAATTGGTGCTGCGCTAATATTAAATATGTATAAAATTGTCAAGAAAAAATATAAACATATGAAATCAAAATACAAAGAATGAATGTTGAATAGAATACACATGAAGATTTCCAAAATAATGGATAACAGTGAAAATACACCAAAAAAATATATATATAAAAAGGTGTAACCTAGGTACACCACTAATAATAAATAGGTGACTATGGGTGAAAATACCTAACTATAAATGGTGCCTACATAGACAGTGATAAGATCTGCAAATGGGATCCCAACAAGACAGTACTAAATATGCACTAAAATAATGCTCTGATTTGCCGTCAGATATACTGTATGCCAACTAAACTGTGGCTATAGAAAATTAAAGAATATATACACATTTGTAGTGCACATAGTGTGAATCAAGATGACAGAAGGAGCCAATGACTCTCGCTGCTGCCTCCATTTCCAGTGAGGAGAGAGAGTACGGAGAGAGCCACTGCTCTTGGGCACAGCACTGGATTGAGATTGAACATTACTCACCACTGACCCCTTAACTCTTCATTACATATGACTCCTACACTCTGCAAACAATAAAAGCATAAAAGGAGTCCTAAATACCGCACATTATGCAGAGTCATTCATTTAAAAAATAATAGC
The DNA here is from genome assembly GCF_062004578.1 of Staurois parvus. NCBI lineage: Eukaryota > Metazoa > Chordata > Amphibia > Anura > Ranidae > Staurois > Staurois parvus. Next base: position 291,490 of record NW_028318370.1, read on the forward strand.
AGCCTCAGTGGACTCAAAGCCTTGCCCCCGGGGCGAAACATGTTGGGGCGTGGTTGTGACAGAGTCAGCTGAGATTGCTATTACCTTTTGAATGAACAGCTTTGCATGGTATGTGGTGTTTGGGACTCCTTTTATACTTACATTGTATGCATAGAGTCAGGACAGACTCTTTCTCATCCTGCACCCCCCAGCGAAATCCAGCCTGAGCGGGGACCTGCAGGTTCTCCTACACTGTGCATTACATATTACTGGTCCCTGCACTGTGTGGTATCTTTTACGGACCTCTGAAAGTCATTGCTGAACCCAGAGTTGAACTCTGCGTTACTTAATATTGACCTCTGAACTGATCAAATCATCCTTACCCTTTACTGGGGCCTTGCTGGAATGCTCCTTAAAGAAATGCTGCCCCCCGGTGATCTTTGACCTCCTATGTTGTTCCGGTAGATCTCCCACCTCTGCAGGCTGCCTACCCCTGATTTACAGTAAGAGATGGAAGAGCATGGCTCCATATGAGGTCAGACTACTGGCTGCTTTTACTTTCAGAAGCACAATTGTTATTGAAGGGTTTCCCAAGCGCAGCAATAATGAAAGATTTTCCATGTCATGAACTCGGGGACATTCCAGGAGTGCAGCACAAATGAGAAGAATTCCTGAACATAACACAGCGGGAGGAGACAACTCCTATGGGGCCTCAACAAAGTGAACCTCTTTGGAATAAAGGAGAGCTCCGCCAAAACCACAGAGAATAATGTGAGGCTGATTTGTTAACCACTTGCCCTCCTAAAGGATTTACCCCCCTTAACCACTTGCCCTCCAGAGGATTTACCCCCCTTAATGACCAGGCCTCTTTTTGCTACTCGGCGCTGCACTAATTCAACTGATAATTGCGCGGTCATGCAATGCTGCACCCAAACGAAATTTACGTCCTTTTTTTCACACAAATAGAGCTTTCGTTTGGTGGTATTTGATCACCTGTGCGCTTTTTATTTTTCACGCTATAAACAAAAAAATACCAAAAATTTTGAAGAAAAACTATATTTTTTTTACTTTCAGCTATAAAAAATATATAGTAAACTCAAAGTTGGTTATAAATTTAGGCCAAAATGTATTCTGCTCCATGTTTTTGGTAAAACAAATCCCAATAAGTGTATATTGATTGCTTTGTGTGAAAGTTATAGCGTCTACAAACTATGGTATAAATACTGCAATTTACGCCATTTTTTGCTATACAGCGCTGCGCTAGTTTAACGGACAATTGCGCGGTCATGCAATATGGTACAAAAATGAAATGTATGTCCTTTTTTTCACACAAATAGAGCTTTCTTTCGGTGGTATTTGATCGCCTGTGCGTTTTTTATTTTTTGCGCTATAAAAAAAAAAAAATGCTGACAATTTTGAGAAAAAAACAATATTTTGGACTTTTCGCTATAAAACATGTCCAGTAAAAAAAATTCAAAAATCAAATTTCGTCATAAATTTCTGCCAAAATGCATTCTGCGACATGTCTTTGCTAAAAAAAAAACCCAATACGTGTAAATTAATTGGTTTACATGAAAGTTATAGCGTTTACAAATGACGGGAAAGATACTCAGATTTTTTATTTTTTTTATACTAATAATGGCGGCGATCAGCGACTTATGGCGGCGATCAGTGACTTATGGCAGGACTGCGGGATTGCGGTGGACATTCTGACACTGGGGGGGAACTGACTTCGGGTCACGGACATCCCCAGTGACACCAATACAGTGATCAGTGCAAAAAAAAAAACCCACTGAAACTGTACTAATGGCACTCTGGAGGAAGGGGTTAACTTTTTTATTCACTGAAAGGGTTAACTGTGTGAGGGGAGTGTTTTACTAGGGGGCGAGGGTGTGTACTGCATGGGGACATGCTGATCAGGAGAGATAAACTCTTCTCTCCCGATCAGCATGTCAGGAACTGTCAGGGAACTGACAGAAAGCAGAGCTACTGCAGCCCTGTTCTCTGTCAGTGATTGCTGCTAATCGGCGGGACACCGGCGACTGATACCCACGGCCGGGATCGGCGTTGCAGGTAGGGCAGCGGCGCGCCCCCTACCTGTTTTGCAAAAGTGTGTTTTAAAACATGCTTTTGCCCAGCCGTGCCGCCCTGCCGCCGTCTTTCTACAGTGGCTGGGCGGCAAGTGGTTAAAAAATAATAGCCTCAGTGGACTCGACTCCGTCAAAGCCATGCCCCCGGGGCGAAACATGTTGGGGCGTGGTTGTGACAGAGTCAGCTGAGATTGCTATTACCTTTTGAATAAACGGCTTTTCATGGTATGTGGTGTTTGGAACTCTTTTTATACTTACATTGTATGCATGGAGTCAGGACAGACTCTTTCTCATCCTGCACCCCCCAGTGAAATCCAGCCTCAGTGGAGACCTGCAGTTTCTCCTACACTGTGCATTACATATTACTGGTCCCTGCACTGTGTGGTATCTTTTACGGACCTCTAAAAGTCACTGCTGAACCCAGAGTTGAACTCTGCGTTACTTAATATTGACCTCTGAAATGATCAAATCATCTTTACCCTTTACTGGGGCCTTGCTGGATAGCGCCTTAAAGAAATGCTGCCCCCCGGTGATCTTTGACCTCCTATGTTGTTCCGGTAGATCTCCCACCTCTGCAGGCTGCCTACCCCTGATTTACAGTAAGAGATGGAAGAGCATGGCTCCATATGAGGTCAGACTACTGGCTGCTTTTACTTTCAAAAGCACAATTGTTATTGAAGGGTTTCCCCAGCGCAGCAATAATGAAAGATTTTCCATATCATGAACTCGGGGACATTCCAGGAGTGCAGCACAAATGAGAATTCCTGAACATAACACAGCGGGAGGAGACAACTCCTATGGGGCCTCAACAAAGTGAACCTCTTTGGAATAAAGGAGAGCTCCGCCAAAACCACAGAGAATAATGTGAGGCTGATTTGTTAAAGAGGCAATTTTTATTCTTTTAACATTTCTCATACACACCCTGATACATTCATTTCTGGAAGCGCCAGTCCTCATGGGACTTTCTGAAATTTACTAAAGTCCTGAACATCTGAAGTATATGTCATTCTAATGAACATATAAACACTTTACCACCCCCCACCCAACCCACCTGAACCGCTTACCATGTAAAGGGAAACTAAAATGGCTTTGCGTTAAATTTTACTTGTTATTTTCTTTCATTTAATTGATGTTTTTTTTGTTTGTTTTTAACATACATACATATACAAAACAATATGTCATTATATAAATAGGGGGGGCCCAGGGGCGGACTGACCATTTGGAAACTCGGGCACTGCCCGGGGTCAGTAGGGGGCCCCATGAGATGCCCCTGGTACCTTTTTCATAGGCTTTTTTGAGTTCGGGCAAGGACACAGGGGCCCCATGATCCCCTATTGCCCGGGGGCCCCATGAGTTGTCAGTCTGCCCCAGGGGTGGACTCATGCGCTGCCAAATATCCTCACAAGGGATGAAGTAGCTGCTAACACCCGAAGGAAATGAGATGAAAATATTTTTTTGAACAAATGCTGTAGCGCTGTAAATACTAAAATACCATATTGTCAAATCATAATATAAATAATATTAAAGTGAAAGAATATTAATAAACCTCGTGTATCCTTATTACCTTAATTAAAGGTGAAATACATTCCAAAGTAAATATAAAATGAAAGTGACCAATTATAAAACCGTGACATATATCAATTGATATAAATAAATTAAAAAAAAGTCCCAAAAAGTGAAGAAATTAGTCCCAACAAGTGAAAAAAATTATAGCACAAAAAATATATAGAAATCCAGATTTTTCAATTCTTCAACTTTTATATTTGCACTTTTTGTTGCGTGCTCATATTTATGGTGCCAATTTTATCCATCACCTTCTAGTGTGTGCGCTCACCTCCAAAATTCGACCCTCAAAGAGAAATTGGCACCATAAATATGAGCATGCAACAAAAAGTGCAAATATAAAAGTTGAAGAATTGAAAAATCTGGATTTCTATATATTTTTTGTGCTATAATTTTTTTCACTTGTTGGGACTAATTTCTTCACTTTTTGGGACTTTTTTTTATTTATATCAATTAATATACCGTATTTTTCGCTCCATAAGACGCACCTAGGTATTGGAGGAGACAAATTAGTAAAAAAATATTCTGAACCAATGGACTGCGGACATAGTACAGGAGATGACCAGAGACTGCGGACACAGTACAGGAGATGACCAGAGACTGCGGACACAGTACAGGAGATGACCAGAGACTGCGGACACAGTACAGGGATGACCAGAGACTGCGGACACAGTACAGGAGATGGCCAGAGACTGCGGACACAGTACAGGAGATGGCCAGAGACTGCGGACACAGTACAGGGGATGACCAGAGACTGCGGACACAGTACAGGAGATGGCCAGAGACTGCGGACACAGTACAGGGGATGACCAGAGACTGCGGACATAGTACAGAAGACCAGAGACTACAGACAGGGCAGGGGATGACCAGAGACTGCAGACAGTGCAGGGGATAACCAGAGACTGCAGACACTAAAGTGGATGACCAGAGACTGCGGACCTTTGGGGAGCGGGGAGGGGGAGCGAGTACCTGAATTTGACAGGTACCCGCTCCCACTTCCGCGGAGTTGTCCTTCCTTCTTTCCACAGCGGCTTCTGTGACAGCCGGGTGCCCACTGCGCATGCGAGAGAAGCGCTGAGCTTTGTGAATGACCCGGAGCCTTCTGGGACCTGTCATGTGTCTCAGAAGACACCGGACCATTCACAACGTGCGGCGCTTCTCGCGCATGCGCAGTGGGCACCCGGCTGTCACAGAAGCCACCGCGGGAAGGCTGCAGCGCTGGAGTGAGGAACAGGTAAGGTCCTGCAGGAGAGAAGAGCTGAGCGGCCGTCCCGATATTCTGACATGGTGGCGGCAGAAATACTGGACCGGCCACTTTACGTTCGCTCCATAAGATGCACTGACATTTTCCCCCCTTTTTTGGGGGGAAAAAAGTGCGTCTTATGGAGCGAAAAATACGGTATGTCACTTTTTTATAATTGGTCACTTTGATTTTATATTTGCTTTGGAATGTATTTCACTTTTAATTTAGGTAATAAGGATACACGAGGTTTATTAATATTCTTTCACTTTAAAATGATTTATATTATGATCTGAGAATATGGTATTTTAGTATTTACAGCGCTACACCATCTGTTCAAAATAATGACATTATACCCTCTGGCCTCTTTATTAGGTACATCTGTTCAATTGCTCGGTAACTCAAATTGCTAATCAGCCAATCACACGGCAGCAACTCAATACATTTAGGCATCTAGACGTGGTGAAGACGACTTGCTGAAGTTCAAACTGAAATAAGGAAAAAAGGGGATTTAAGTGACTTTGAACGCAGCACGGTTGTTGGTTCCAGACTTGCTGGTCTGAGTATTCCAAAAACTGCTGATCTACTGGGATTTTCACACACAACCATCTCGAGGGTTTACAGAGAATAGTCCGAAAAAGAGAAAATTTCCAGAGCCCGATAGATGTGTGGACGAAAATGCCTTGTTGATGTCAGAGGAAAATGGGCAGACGAGATGATAGAAAGGCAACAGTAACTAAAAAAAAAAACTAGTTTCAACCAAAGTATGCAGAATACCATCTCTGAACGCACAACACATTGAACCTTGAAGCAGATGGGCTACAGCAGCAGAAGACCACACCGGGTGCCACTCCTGTCAGCTAACAGGGAACGGAGGCTACAATTCACACAGGATCACCAAAATTGGACAATAGACGATTGGAAAAACTGTGCCTGGTCTGACGAGTCTTGATATCTTTGGCGTAAACAACATGAAAGTATGGATCCATCCTGCCTTGTATCAACAGTTCATGGATGTGCAGCCGACAAATCTGCAGCAATTGTGTGATGCTATCATGTCAATATGGACCAGAACCTCTGGGGAATGTTTCCAACACCTTGTAGAATCTATGCCATGAAGAATGAAGGCAGTTCTGAAGGAAAAAGGGGGTCAAACCCGGGACTAGCGAGGTGTACCTAATAAAGCGGCTGACGAGTGTGTACAACCACTACCAAATGTGTGCCTGTTCCTTGGAAGATCTCTCTGAAGCGGCAGAGAGCACAGAAGCCAATGTCCATATTTGCCAGCACACCACAGATCATCAAGTATCATCTGAAAGCTTTACTGGACAATGATCACATCACAAAGACGTAGTGCAACGTTTCGGAGCTGCGCAGGCCCCCTTCATCAGACATGTGATCACAATGAGGTCCTGCATGGTCCTGTGTGATGTGATCATTCTTCAGTAAAGCTTTCGGATGACACTTGATGATCTGTGGTGTGCCGATTTGCGAGGTCTTCAGCCGGCTGTTTCTGCAGCACGCGCTACCTCTGAGCCCATTCCAGGAACACATGCGATGGGAGTATCAACATTACCCAGAGGGAACAGAAGTGTGCACTGATACAGTGGCAGGGGCATGCATAGGTGCGGTGGCAGGGGCATACATAGGTGCGGTGGCAGGGGCATGCATGGGTGCGGTGGCAGGGGTATGCATGGGTGCGGTGGCAGGGGTATGCATGGGTGCGGTGGCAGGGGTATGCATGGGTGCGGTGGCAGGGGCATACATAGGTGCGGTGGCAGGGGCATACATAGGTGCGGTGGCAGGGGCATGCATAGGTGCGGTGGCAGGGGCATGCATAGGTGCGGTGGCAGGGGCATGCATAGGTGCGGTGGCAGGGGCATGCATAGGTGCGGTGGCAGGGGCATGCATAGGTGCGGTGGCAGGGGCATGCATAGGTGCGGTGGCAGGGGCATGCATAGGTGCGGTGGCAGGGATATACATAGGTGCGGTGGCAGGGGTATACATGGGTGCGGTGGCAGGGGTATGCATGGGTGCGGTGGCAGGGGTATGCATGGGTGCGGTGGCAGGGGCATACATAGGTGCGGTGGCAGGGGCATACATAGGTGCGGTGGCAGGGGTATGCATAGGTGCGGTGGCAGGGGTATGCATAGGTGCGGTGGCAGGGGCATGCATAGGTGCGGTGGCAGGGGCATGCATAGGTGCGGTGGCAGGGGCATGCATAGGTGCGGTGGCAGGGGCATGCATAGGTGCGGTGGCAGGGGCATACATAGGTGCGGTGGCAGGGGTATACATAGGTGTGGTGTCAGGGGTCACTGGGGTGCCCACTGGTGTAGTAGCAGGGGCATGTGGAAGGAGTGGTGACAGCAGGAGGAAGGATAGGGGCTAGGCACAGTGGTGAGGGGGACAGAGGATAGGGTCAGCTGCAGTGGTGAGAGTGGGTAGCATGAAGGAGCAGTAATGAAGATGTTTTCGGCATGGTAGTAAGAAAGGGGATGCAGGCACAGTGGTGACAGTGGAAGTGAAAGAGGTAGTAGTGGGGGTACATGGTGTAGGTTTCCACAAATAAACCTACACAAATCCGCAGCAGCTTTTAAAGCCCAAAATGTGCTAGAATACCTTGCTGTTCTGATTGGGTATAGCTTCCAGGGGAAGGACCAATGGTTGTGCTGTTGATCTTAATGGTAAAGTCGTGAGTGGGGGATCGGGGGGGAGGTAATATTACAAGCTCAGTTTTGGAAAGATTGAGTTTGAGGTGGTGATGTGACATCCATGCTGATATGCCGCTTAGTAGATTTGTGATACGTGAGGAGATTGAGGGGGTGAGCTGAGGAGCGGAGAGATAGATCTGGGTGTCATCAGCACAGAGGTGGTAATGGAAGTCATGGGAGGTTATCAGTTGGCCCAGGGAGGAGGTATAGAGAGAGAAAAGGAGGGGCCCAAGAACAGAACCTTGGGGTACCCCAACAAAAAGAGGAAGCGGAGCGGAGGAGGAGGAGTTGTATGTGACACTGAAAGTATGTAAGGGAGGGCAGGAAGGGCAGATTCTGACACAGCCAGGCCCAGTAGAGACAGTGGAATGTGCAGCAAGTAGGAGTGCCTACACTTTATAGCCATAGGCAGCATATATAAGACAAAGGACTCCCAGAGTATTATGGCTTATCTAAAGAGACAGCACAGTACATGTACCTTGTTAAGAGGCCCTATTATTATTTGACTGAAATTTTGGATGGATCCGTCTGAAAAGGAACGAGTCACTGAATTGGGTCATTCTAAACATGGCAGCAAGGGCCAGTTGGTGCAAAGCCATCTTTTGTTGGCATTTTATCCACTTTGAAAAAAGGGCATGGGCGTGTGTAAAGATAAACACAGAAAAAGTGGCAGTTGACTAGTGCATGACTGCCTGAAAACCACTAATTAACCACTTTTCAGGTGGTCATGCACTAGTCAACTGCCACTTTTTCTGTGTTCCAGTATTTAAGGTTTATAATCCATGCTTATATTTAAGTCGGAGATATAGTGAAGATACGTTTATGGTATCAATTTGGATGGCATTTTGTTTCTCTTGATGTAAAGATAACAAAGCAGTTGAGCTCACCATTGGTCAGGCTGAAACCCATTCCCGCCCCCTGACATCATGGGACAGATTTACTAAAACTGGCGCACTCAGAATCTGGTGCAGGTTGTGCATGGGAGCCAATCAGCTGCTGACCTCAGCTTGTTCAATTAAGATTTGACAATAAAACCTGGAAGCGGATTGGTTTCTATGCAGAGCTGCACCAGACTTTGCACTCGTCAGTGTTAGTAAACGTGTCAAAGTGGAATAGTGCAGTGTGAACATGGCTCAGCATTGGCTATTTTTATTTTCAAATAAAATAAAAGAATAACTGTGGACTTACATTGATGAGGAGCGGGGTGATGCGCACAATGTAGACCTGGCACCCGGAGTTGGCGGGGACGGTGCGGGTAACTCGTACTGCGAACTGTATAGCCTCCCCTACCAAGCAACATGATACAACCTGGAAAAAGAGAAGAAAACTAAAGTTAGGTAAAAAATTCCTCCTCATCCTTGCTTTGTGCAAGTTTACGATATTAAGGGCTCATGTACACTGCAACTGATAAACTCACGTTTAGGAGCTTTTCTGCATTTTTTTCAGCAGCCCCTGAACTCTCCCCAATGTTTTCCTATGTGTCCATGTACACATCTTCATTTACAGTCATTTACAGGCAGTTGAGTTTACAGTTGTTTTTTTGAACGCAATAAAGTTGCGTTCAGGAGTAGATTTTATCAGCGTTTCAAACACCAAATGCATGTAAACGCGGCTAACCGCGTTTATAAGCGTTTTTTTAACTGTTCCAGTTCCCGATGCTGTCCAGATCCTTTTTTCATCATGCAAAATGAATGCAAATCGTTTTCAAGGTACTCAAATGGACAAAACACTGAACACAGGATGTTCCTTCCAAACTTGTCACACATTGTAATGACCAATTCACACCTTAGACCTCTCCCACCCTTGGAAATAAAAGATATGTTAAATGACCATTCACACCTCAAATTCCTCATGAAGACCCCCTGCCAGGTGGCCTTAATGACTCCCTCCACCAGACACCTTTCCCACCCTTGGAAACAAAAGATATGTTAATGAGCAACTCACACCTAAGCTACTCTCAACACATACTGCTATCTCTGCTTCTACTCTCTGTATTTCTCTGAAACAGTCTGAAATAGTTAATAATTTACAACTTTCCAGTGCATTCTGGGCATTTGGGAGGTTCTCCTGTGCTTATCTTTAAAACACGCTTCTAAACGCAAACGCACATAAATGCGGCTAAAACGCGACTAAACGCGTTATAAAAATGTGTCAAAACTGATGTTTTTTTAACCTGTGTTTACCTGCTGTCAATTTCCAGCATTCAAACGTGAGTTTATCAGCTGCAGTGTACATGAGCCCTTACACTGCAATAAAAAAAAAAAAAGGATAGTTTAATATTTATTTATTTCAGCAACTTATATAGCGCCGTCAATTTACGCTGCGCTTTACATATATATTGTACATTCACATCATACTACTTTAAAGTATAACTAAAGGCAAAACTTTTTTTTGTAGCTTTGGATAGAGTGGAGAGGGATTAGAACCCCTGTCAAGTGGAAGTAAAAGAAAATCCCATATTTTGGGTTGTATTCAGAAAAGTAACAGAAGGGAGATCTTCCATTGGGGACACTAGTTCTGGTGACCTGGGGGGGGGCCCCAAAAGATTCCCTTAATTTGTTGGGATTTCCACTCACTTCCTGTTTGACTATGGGACAGGAAATGAAGGAAAATCTCCCCAATGGGACACAAATGGTGAAAGAAAAAATCTGACGTCAGATTTTTTCTTTCACCATTTGTGTCCCATTGGGGAGATTTTCCTTCATTTCCTGTCCCATAGTCAAACAGGAAGTGAGAGGAAATCCCAACAAATTAAGGGAATCTTTTGGGCCCCCCCCCCCCCAGGTCACCAGAACTAGTGTCCCCAATGGAAGATCTCCCTTCTGTTACTTTTCTGAATACAACCCAAAATATGGGATTTTCTTTTACTTCCACTTGACAGGGGTTCTAATCCCTCTCCACTCTATCCAAAGCTACAAAAAAAAGTTTTGACTTTAGTTATACTTTAAAGTAGTATGATGTGAATGTACAATATATATGTAAAGCGCAGCGTAAATTGACGGCGCTATATAAGTTGCTGAAATAAATAAAAATAAATAAATATTAAACTATCCTTTCCCTTTTCTAAACAAAATGAAAGTAAAAGATTTGCTTTAAAGTTAACAAAAAGAAAAGAAAAAGAATGCCCAACAAAAACATGTAAAAAAATAGGTATTCATATCCCATACTTGATGATCCGCTGGGGAAGCTGACAATCACTGTAGTAGTTGGAGGTACTACAGTGGAAACAGCGGTGTTTGGGTACTTTTTATTTTTACTTATTTCAGGTACTTATATAGCGCCGTCAATTTACGCAGCACTTTACATATATATTGTACATTCACATCAGTCCCTAACCCTCAAGGGGCGTACAATCTAAGGTCCCTAACTAACATTCATACATACACATACTGCGGCCAATTAAGAACAGGAGCCAATTAACCTACCAGCATGTCTTTGGAGTGTGGGAGGAAGCCGGAGTAACCCGGAGGAAACCCACGCAGGCACAGGGAGAACATGTAAACTCCAAGCAGGTGGTGCCGTGGTTGGGATTCGAACCAACGACCCTAGTACTGCCAGGTGGAAGCTAACCATTTAGCCACTGCGCTGCTCCAGCAATGTATCAGGTTCTATGTGATTGGCTTCTCCTTTGCACATTGACCACAGGGGGTCGTTCATTTAGTACCATCTCCACCCACTGAACACCTTGTATTTTCTGAATACAAGGTGATCTCTGATTGGCTGAGGTGAAGAGGAGGGATGATGATGTCCCAATCTCCACCTCATCCAATAAGTGAATGTTGTGTATTCATTGAAAAAAAATACAAGGTGTTCTGTGAATAGTACTGGTGCCAAGCAAGCCACCCTTCGCCCCCCGGGTCAGTGTGCAAGAGGGGACGCCACTCAGCACAGGACCTGGAAGATTGCAGATATCACCATATGGAGTGCCAATTTCTACAGTGATCATCAGCTTCCCCAGCGGCCCATCTGGTAGGAGGAGATATACATACTTGTTTCTTGGATACACAGAATATAACCGGATACTAACATTTATAGGTAAAGTTTATCCAGGGAATATCCGATTGCCTCTCGGGGGATCAGGAAGGATTTTTTTTCCCCTGCAGGAGCAAACTGGATCATGCTTTGCTGGGTTTTTTTTTTTTGCCTTCCTCTGGATCAACTGTGGGTGTAGGATTATTATCGTTTAAAATAATTTATTAAAGAAACAAAAATAGGTATCATACTCACAATGGACATAATAACACAGGCATGTCAAACTGAACAAGGTGTATGATCCAAACAACATCTGAGTCCATACGATGGAACCCCGGATGACCAACTGGCTAACACGTTTCGAGGACACAACCTCTTCCTCTTGGATCATACACCTTGTTCAGTTTGACATGCCTGTGTTATTATGTCCATTGTGAGTATGATACCTATTTTTGTTTCTTTAATAAATTTTTTTAAACGATAATGCACTAGGTCCGTGCGCCCTTTTTCTGTTTCTCCATTTGTATCCAGCGTATTCGGACCACCCCGGTCTGTTGAGGGCGGCAAGCAGTGCATACTCCAGAAAATTCCAGAACATTCCTATTGGGTCTACTGAGTCCTTTCCTAGCGCACGAGTAAAGTGTTTGTTGTGTTGGGTGTAGGATTAGAACTTTTTTTTTTTCTATGGTTGAACTGGATGGTCTTTTGTCTTTTTTCAGCCAGACTAACTATGTACTTACATAGCGCGACCAATGTAAGTATGTAATACAGGTCACTCCTAGAATTCAGTTTTAAATGTCCCTCATTGCAAAATCTTAATACGGTTTGATTACGAATATAATTTCCAGCACTCTTCTGGCATCTCATTGGATAGATTGTAATCTCTAATGAGCAGGTAAATGTAATGTCTACCTTCAGCGCTGAGCAAACTGTTGGCGCGATATAAATCCTGTATAATAATAATAATAAAGACTTCATATCGGAGCATATTTTATAGAGCGGTTTCCATGGGAATATAACATCGTGGTCAATCTGTGTACATGGAGAAGGATCTGGAAGCGGAACGCAGAGCTGTTCAGGTCCATCTGTATATTCCATCTGAGAACTTCCTCGCCGATTCATTCCACGATGCACCAAGCAGACGCATCCCGTTATCATACAGTCTACAGAGATATGCTGCAGATGGACACAGAGGAGCCGCGAAATCTCCAGGGACAAACGCAGTCACTGGCAGATCTCCGGGGACACCCGCAGAGGTCATGTGAACCACTGTCAGGGCTGACACTGCGTCCAGGACTGGCATCCCTCCAAACATGCCCTGCACTCATAGATAGCTACTGTGTATGTGTGCCGTGTGCACCTTAACCACTCGCCCTCCAGAGGATTTACCCCCCTTCCTGACCCGGCCATTTCTTGTGATACGGCGCTGTTACTTTAACTGACAATTGCGCGGTCATGCAACGCTGCACCAAAATTTAATTTATGTCCTTTTTTTTCCCCCACAAGTAGAGCTTCCTTTTGGTGGTATTTGATCACCTCTGTGGTTTTTATTTTTTGTGCTATAAACAAAAAAAGACCAACAATTGTGAGGAAAAATAAATATTTTGGATTTTTGCTATTAAACATGTCCAATAAAAAAATTTTAAAAAGACAAAATTTCATCATAAATTTAGGCCAAAATGTATTCTGCTGCATGTCTTTGCTAAAACAAGATCCCAATACTTGTAAATTAATTGGTTTACATGATAGTTATAGCGTCTACAAATGGCGGTATAGATACTGGGATTTTTATTATTATTATACTAGTAATGGCGACAATCAGTAACTTACAGCGGGACTGCGGCGGTCATTCTGACACTGGGGGGGGGGACGGGACTGACTGCCACCGACATCCCCAGCAACACTAATACAGTGATCAGTGCTAATAAAAAGCACTGGCACTGGACTGTCACTGGGCAGGAAGGTGTTAACTTTTGGGCAATGAAAGGGTTAACTCTGTGCTGTGTGTGTTTTACCTTGGAGACATGCTGCTGTGCAGAGAAATACACAGCAGCATGTTGTTGATGGCAGGAGAGAGACCTGTGTTGTTTACACACAGGTCTCTCCCGTCAGTTTTGCACGTCGATCGCCGGGTGCCAGCAGGGAATCTCCGGCCGAGACCGATGATTGACATGCTTAGCCACCAATGGCAGCAGGGGTAGGGTGGCGGATGCACTGCCTACCCTGGAATGCAAATCACGTTTAGATACACAATTTTGCACAGCCCTGCCGCCCTGTAGCAGTATTTCTGCTATAAGGCGGCAGGCAAGCGGTTAAAAAAAACACGTACACACACACACACGTGTACACACACACACACGTGTACACACACACACACAGACAGAAAAAAACTTTAAAATTATGCATATATCTTATTTAAAAATTCTGGGCTTTTATCAGTTGAAATCCTTTTGTGTCTTTGTATTTACAAAGTAACCTGATCTTACAGTGATGTGCATGGGGCTTAGAAGACAATTGTAAGTTTGGTACAAGGCGTTCTTTAATGAAGAATTCCAGGTGTGGATATTTGTATATAGTTGGTCCAGCTTGGATCAATGTAACTATGCATTTACTATACCTGTGGGATCAAACTGCGGCCCGTGGGCCGGATGTAGCTCTTTGTTTGCCTTTATCTAATCCTTGGGGCGTTATATCTCCTACTAATACAAGGCACTATTCCTTCCACTGACACCAACAGTGGCGAATAATCCTCCCACTAATACACTATGAGCCCAACTGGCACCAATGATAGGGCACTAATCCTTCCATCTATTAAAACAATGTGGCATTATACCTCCCACTGACACCAACAATGGGGCACAGTTTCTTCCACTGATAAGGCACTATTTCCCCCACTAATACCAATGATGGAACACTATTCCTCCCACTAATATCAATGATGGGGCACTATTCCCTCCACTAATATCAATGATAAATCCCTAATCCTTCCACTGACACCAATGATGGGGTACTTTTCCTCCCACTGACACCAATGATAAAACACTATTCCTCCCACTGATACCAATGATGGGGCATTATTCCTCCCACTGATACCAATGATGGGGCATTATTCCTCCCACTAATACCAATGATGGGGCACTATTCCTCCCACTAATACCAATGATGGGGCATTATTCCTCCCACTAATACCAATGATGGGGCACTATTTCTCCCACTATTACTAATGATGGGGCACTATTCCTCCCACTGATACCATTGATGGGGCACTACTCCTCCCACTGATACCATTGATGGGGTACTTTTCCTCCCACTGACACCAATGATGGAACACTATTCCTCCCACTAATATCAATGATGGGGCACTATTCCTCCCACTGATACCAATGATGGGGCACTATTCCTCCCACTGATACCAATGATGGGGCACTATTCCTCCCACTGATACCAATGATGGGGCACTATTCCTCCCACTAATATCAATGATAAACCCCTAATCCTCCCACTGACACCAATGATGAGGCACTATTCCTCCCACTGATACCATTGATGGGGTACTTTTCCTCCCACTGACACCAATGATAAAACACTATTCCTCCCACTGATACCAATGATGGGGCACTATTCCTCCCACTGACACCAATGATGGGGCACTATTCCTCCCACTATTACCAATGATGGGACACTATTCCTCCCACTGATACCAATGATGGGGCACTATTCCTCCCACTATTACCAATGATGGGGCATTATTCCTCCCACTAATACCAATGATGGGGCACTATTTCTCCCACTATTACTAATGATGGGGCACTACTCCTCCCACTGACACCATTGATGGTGTACTTTTCCTCCCACTGACACCAATGATGGGGCACTATTCCTCCCACTAATATCAATGATAAAACACTAATCCTCCCACTGATACCAATGATGGGGCATTATTCCTCCCACCGATACCAATGATGGAACACTATTCCTCCCACTGATACCAATGATGGGTTACTATTCCTCCTACTGACACCAATGATGGGTTACTATTCCTCCTACTGACACCAATGATGGGGCACTATTCCTCCCACCGATACCAATGATGGAACACTATTCCTCCCACCGATACCAATGATGGAACACTATTCCTCCCACTGATACCAATGATGGGGCACTATTCCTCCCACTAATACCAATGATGGGGCACTATTCCTCCCACTAATATCAATGATAAAACACTAATCCTCCCACTGATACCAATGATGGAACACTATTCCTCCCACTGATACCAATGATGGGTTACTATTCCTCCTACTGACACCAATGATGGGGCACTATTCGTCCCACTGATACCAATGATGGAACACTATTCCTCCCACTGATACCAATGATGGAACACTATTCCTCCCACTGACACCAATGATGGGGCACTATTCCTCCCACCGATACCAATGATGGAACACTATTCCTCCCACTGATACCAATGATGGGGCATGATTCTTCTCACTAATTCCAATGATGGGGCACTATTCCCCCCACTGATGCCAATGATGGGGCACTATTTCTCCCACTATTACCAATGATGGGGTACTATTCCTCCCACTGACACCAATGATGGGGCACTATTCCTCCCACTAATATCAATGATAAAACACTAATCCTCCCACTGATACCAATGATGGAACACTATTCCTCCCACTGATACCAATGATGGGGCACTATTCCTCCTACTGACACCAATGATGGAACACTATTCCTCTCACTGATACCAATGATGGGGCACTATTCTTCCCACTGATACCAATGATGGGGCATGATTCTTCTCACTAATTCCAATGATGGGGCACTATTCCTCCCACTGATGCCAATGATGGGGCACTATTCCTCCCACTGATACCAATGATGGGGCACTATTCCTCCCACTGATACCAATGATGGGGCACTATTCCTCCCACTGATACCAATGATGGGGCACTATTCCTCCCACTAATACCAATGATGGGGCACTATTCCTTCTCTGACTGACCACAGGCGCTATGTATTATTTTTTACTCCAACTGACCACCAAGCCTGAGACATGGTTTACTCCAATTGACGCTGGGACATTTTCCACTCCCAGAAGCCACATTCCAGCCCCCCTAAAGTTTGAAGTACAGTAAACTGGCTCTTTATTTAGAAAAATTGGAGACCTCTGTTCTAGAAGGTGGAAATCACTGAAGTAGATATTGCTACTACAATGACCTCCACTAGCTTCTGGGTCTCATGCTGAGCAGGAGCGTTCTCTGATTGGACAAGGTGGTGGGGCAGGGTGGTGATGTCAAGCTCTCCAGCTCATCTGATCAGAGAATTTGTTGCATTCATTGAGAAAATGTAAAACATTCTCCAAGTGGTGCTTGTGCTGAAAGGCCAGCCTTCTGTATTCAAAATGTGCATGTCCAAATTAAAAATTTCCCCTCTATTCCTGTTCTAGCAAACAAAAAAGATCTGTAGGACAAGTCCACCCTGGAACTGCCCCAACCCAGTATGCCTCAGATTGTAAAAAGTAGTATAAAGAGCATGATCCAAAAATAGAGGGGAAGGATCTTTGTCTCTCTATGGACTCCACGAGGAGGATTTTACAGTGAGAACAAAAATCCGATTTCCTTTCTCATCCAATGAAGGACACAGGCAGTCTTCACCATTAGAATGAACAAAAGCAGTCCAACCGAGGGGTGGGCAACAGCAAAAGTGCTAACAGACTCAATTAACTAGGGACTGTCTGCCGTTCAAGAGTTGCCTGAAGTACCAACACCATACCTCCTGATCCGACTGGTGAACAGGTAAGCCCAACCAGAGGGAGGACATGGGCACTCAACCTGAAGCTCAAAATCAAGATACCCATTGGCCACTAGAAGGCCAGGAATAACTTCACATGGATGGATGTTCAGTGGATATAAAAAAGTCTACACACCCCTGTTTCTGTGATGTAAAAAAATGAGACAAAGATAAATCATTTCAGAACATTTTCCACCTTTAATGTGACCTATAAACTGTACAACTCAATTGAAAAAGAAACTGAAATCTTTTAGGGGGTGGACGTAAACATAAAAAACTAAAATAATGTTGTTGCATAAGTGTGCACACCCTCTTATAACCGGGGATGTAGCTGTGTTCAGAATTAAGCAATCACATTAAAAATCATGTTAAATAGGAGTCAGTACACACCTGCCATCATTTAAAGTGTCTCTGATTAACCCCAAATAAAGTTCAGTTGTTCTAGTAGGTATTTCCTGACATTTTCTTAGTCACATCCTACAGCAAAAGCCATGGTACACAGAGAGCTTACAAAGATGGATCTCATCGTTAAAGGTATCAGTCAAGAGAAGGATACAAAAACATTTCCAATGCATTAGCTATACCATGGAATACAGTGAAGACAGTCTTCATCAAGTGGAGAAAATATGGCGCAACAGTGACATTACCAAGAACTGGACGTCCCTCCAAAATTGATGAAAAGATGAGGAAAAAAATGGTCTGTGAGGCTGTCAAGAGGCCTACGACAACATTAAAGGAGCTGCAGGAACAGTACTGGCTATGTGGTACATGTGACACCAATCTCCTGCAAAGTTCATATATGTGGGCTATGGAGTAGAGTGGCAAGACGGACGCCATTTCTTATGAAGAAAAACATCCAAGCCCGGCTAAATTTTACAAAAACATATCTGAAGTCTCCCAAAAGCATGTGAGAAATGTGTTATGGTCTGATGAAACCAGGGTTGAACGGTTTGGCCATGATTCCAAAAGATATGTTTGGCGCAAAAACAACACTGCACATCACCAAAAGAACACCATACCCACTGTGAAGCATGGTGGTGGCAGCATCATGCTTTGGGGCTGTTTTTTTTTCAGCTGGAACTGGGGCCTTAGTCAAGGTAGAGGGAATTATGAACAGCTCCAAATACCAGTCAATATTGGCACAAAATCTTCAGGCTTCTGCTAGAAAGCTGAACATGATGAGGAATTTCATCTTTCAGCAAGACAACGACCCAAAGCATCCATCCAAATCAAAAAAAGAATGGCTTCACCAGAAGATTAAAGTTTTGGAATGGCCCAGCCAGAGCCCAGACCTGAATCTGATCAAAAATCTGTGGGGTGATCTGAAGAGGGCTGTGCACAGGAGATGCCCTCACAATCTGACAGATTTGGAGGGTTTTTGCAAGGAAGAGTGGTCAAATATTACCAAGTCAAGATGTGCCATGCTGCTAGACTCATCCCCAAAAAGACTGAGTGCTGGAATCACATCAAAAGGTGCTTCAACAAAAGTATTAGTTTAAGGGTGTGCAGACTTATGCAACCATATTGTTTTAGTTTTTTATTTTTACTTCCCTTCCACCACTGACACTAACAATGGGGCACTATTCCTCCCACTGCCACCAATGATGGGACAGTATTCCTCCTACTGATACCAATGACGGGACACTATTCCTCCCACTGACATCAATGATGGGACAGTATTCCTCCCACTGACACCAATGATGGGACACTATTCCTCCCACTGACACCAATGATGGGGCACTACTCCTCCAATTGACACCAATGACGGAGCATTATTCCTCCGACTGATACTACCAATGGGGTACTATTCCTCCCGCTGACACTAACAATGGGACACTACTCCTCCCACTGACACTATCGATGGGGCACCATTCCTCCCACTGATACCAATGATGAGGCACTATTCCTCCTACTAATACCAATGATGGGGCACTATTCCTCTCACTGACACCAATGATGGGGCACTATTACTCCCACTAATACCAATGATGGGGCACTATTCCTCCCACTAATACCAATGATGGGGCACTATTCCTCCCACTGATACCAATGATGGGGCACTATTACTCCCACTAATACCAATGATGGGGCACTATTCCTCCCACTAATACCAATGATGGGGCATCATTCCTCCCAGACACTATCGATGGAGCACTATTCCTCCCATTGACAACAATGATAGGGCACAATTCTTCTCATTGACACCAATGATTGTACTTTATTTCTCCCACTGATACAAACTATGGGGCACTATTACTTCCCCTAATACCAGTCATGAGGCATGGTTTACTTCCATGGATGCCAGGGCATTTTCCTCTCCCACTGGCCACAGTGCAGCACCCCTAAAGTCTAAGGGACAGTAAACTGGCTCTTTGTTTAGAAGGTTTGAAGACCCCTGCTTTAAACTGATGTGAGTGACAAGCTAAACCGGAGGATCTGTGGTGGGTACTGCGCATTTTGCTTCTACTGGCGCTGGATTGCTGGCACAGTCTGCTGTGTGTATAACAACATATGTCTGCGTGTGAACACACAATGAAAACATGTCAATATATAGCGCAGGGTGGGGGAGGGAGTGAACTGCGCAGACAGAGCCGATATCTAAACTATCACATTTCTCCATGCCCAGATCTCACCTAGTATGCTGGGAATTTCCATTGTTTATATGGGAGACACCCGATCTCCATCAAGAAGAATCGCCCATCCCCATCAAGAAGAAATCGCCCAGAAAAATAATACTGAGCAAGAACCAGAAAGACAACTCATCAGGAACAGACATGGCCTTGGGAGAGTAGTGCACATTGGCTTTAGCCTGTATAACTGTAGTGCGTTCAAGCTTCTAGGAAACCTTTCTGGAGCTTCTAAGGCACATTCCAGCTCCAGTTCAAGGAGCCCAACTCCTTTTGTTGGCATTTAAAGTGGCTCTTTCATGGCAAACCAAAAGGTCGGGTCTTGTTTCTTGCCCCCCAACACAAAAGGATTTAAAAGGAGTTTGTAAACCAACCATGTGCCCCGACAAAAAACTTACCTCGGCCCACTCTCCAACTCTTCAGAGCCCAGGGGCTCGAAATCCTGCAAGAATGCACTCCATCCCATTGTAAGATTGCAATCTCATAGACTTCCAGGACAGGGGGGCCAGAAAAGAAAGGGAAAAGGCATAAGACGGCCACCAACCAATGTAGACTGCCTAATGAGTTCAAAGAAAAGGGGGAGAAAAGGGAAAGAGGACTTTCCTGGGAAGAAAAGAAGAGAAGGAGGGAAGTGCCCTATGCAATTTAATCCATAGTGCCGTCCCAGAGTGGACTGCGCCAATGGTCATATCGATAGCAGAGAGTGGTCCAGACCTAAATGGTCATTAACGTTTATCCAAGGGTCCCAAACCTTCAAAAACTTAAGAGTGGTTGTGCATGAGAATGGATGTGAGCTTCTTGTGCCATAAAGTGCTGCTTAACATCCAAAATTAAGGAATGGTTGAAACCAGGCCTTAGCTATGGTCTGCCATGCTGCCAGGAAGGCAAACTTCACCAGCTTCCTCTGAGCTATGGTCCAGGACGGAGTGGACTTGTGCTGCAAGACTTCCCAAGGGTTCCGTGTTAAGGTGAACAGAACTGATCTAATTAGAGAGTAGACCTGGGTCTAAAATCTTGATTTCAGGCAGGGCCACCAGGTATGGAGAAGAGCGCTAGGCTCCCTACAACCACGAAAACAGAAAGGGGAGACAGAAGGAACAAACTATGCTTCTCGTAGCGGAGTCACGTACCAGCGAGATAGTAACTTGTAAGCATTTTCCTGAGGGAGCATTTAGAAGGGTTCAGCCAAATCTAGCTCCAGGTGACCTGGTCCAGAGTTTTACCCAGGTCGGTTTCCCACTTAGAAACATAAGAAAGCTTATGAGACCACAAGGCATCCATGAGTGAACCATATAGATCCGAGACCAAACTCTTTGATAAGGGGAATTTTCGGCTCCTGTTCTCAAAAGAAGTCAAGCGCTTACGGGAATCCAATTGGAAGTTAAGCAGAGAATGGTGCCGTAATTGAATGTATTGAAAAATACAATGGCGGGAATTTGCCACTGCTGTTTTATTATTATTTTTAGTTGGGTGAGCGGTTCATTTACAAATAACTTTTTAAAGCCATATGTCTTGGAGAGCGTCATGGAAGGTTCCCTTTTGACTCAGTCTGGATCCCCGGGCAGCTCCAGTTGCTATACTACTTTGGCCTTCCCACAGATTCAACAATTCAATCATCTTCTGGATTGAATGACGCCCAATCATTCCATCCACTTCTTGTAAGCTTGGGGCGTCAAAGCTCCACCCCCTGACCTGGACCCACAGGAGGAATGCTGCAGACAGGAATATCATGCTATTATTCCCTGGTTTGAACCTCAGTCCTGACTCTCCTATATAGATGATGCACAATAAAGAAGAGCATGAGAAAAGGGTTTCGGTCTCTTTTGCCTGTAGCACAGTAGCAAATGTTGCTGTAGAAGATCAGCACATGGGATGGGCAATGACACAGATTTGACAGTGACGGGTATCGCTGGATTGTATAGCAGCTGTTCTTGGCAGTTCTATCATTGCAAGTAAAGTAGGTAATACTTGGCTTATTCCTTGCTCCAGCATGCTTCCTCCTAGCTGTAAGACCGGTCCTCCAAAGCCACGTTCACAATTATGGAAATCCTGGTACCTGAGCACTTCTTAACTGTTCTAGCATTGCAGGTAAAGTTGATATTACTTGGCTTATTCCTGGCTCCAGTGTGCTTCCTCCTAGTTGCAAGAGCGGTCCCCCATAGTCACTTTCCTTCACCGGTTGCCGGCTTTTTCCAGCATGATCATATATAACGCAGGACCTGAAGTATGTAAGGAAAGCGAAGGCCTGCTCACAACCCAGGAATGATGGACAGCCCCGGTTGTCAGATGAACAAGGAATAAATCAAAGGTTACAGCCCATTCCTCCACTCCTAGACAAAAAGGGCTTTTAATCCCTGCAGCATGGGGAGTGGGGGGCACCACAAGGGCAAGTTTTGCCCCATCCCAGAGTTTAGCTCTAGGCTCCTTTGCACCCTTTCATGGGTGCAGAGCAGTATACCTGTTTTCATGCAGATTACTCGTCCTTTCTCGTAGACTTCTACGATATTATTATTATACAGGATTTATATAGCGCCAACAGTTTGCGCAGCACTTCACAATATAAGGGAGACAATACAATTACAATACATTTCAGTACAGAAGGAATACAGTTGCAAGAAAAAGTATGTGAACCCCTTGGGATTACGTGGAGTTTTGCATGAATTGGGCATAAAATGTGCTCTGAACGTCATCTAAGTCACAACAATAGAAGAACACAGTCTGCTGAACATAATACTACACAAACATTAGATGTTGCCATGGTTTAATTGCACATAACATGTAAACATTCACAGTGCAGGGAGGAAAAAGTATGTGAACCTTTGGACTTAATAACTGGTTGACCCTCCTTTGGCAGCAATAACCTCAACCAAACGTTTCCTGTAGTTGCAGATCAGACCTGCACAACGATCTGGAGTCATTTTGGACCACTCCTCTTCACAAAACTGTTTCAGTGTAGCAATATTCTTGGGATGTCTGGTGTGAATCGCTCTCATAAGGTCATGCCACAGCATTTCAATCAGGTTGAGGTCAGGACTCTGACTGGGCCACTCCAGAAGGCGTATTCTGTGCTGTTGCAGCCATTGTTTTGTTGAATTACTTGTATGCTTTGGGTCATTGTCCTGTTGCATCACCCATCCTCTGCGGAGCTTCAGTTGGCAGACAGATGGTCGTATGTTTTCCTGAAAAATGTCTTGATAAACTCTGGAATTCATTTTCCCATCAATGACAACAATCCGTCCAGGCCCTGAGGCAGCAAAGCAGCCCCAAACCATGATGCTCCCTCCGCCATGTTTTACAGTGGGGATGAGGTTTTGATGTTGGTGTGCTGTGCCTTTTTTTCTCCACACATAGTGTTGTGTGTTCTTCCCAAACAACTCAATCTTGGTTTCATCTGTCCACAGTATATTTTGCCAGTAGTGCTGTGGAACATCCAGGTGCTCTTTTGCAAACTTCAAACGTGCTGCAATATTCTTTTTGGACAGCAATGGCTTCCTCCGTGGTGTCCTCCCATGTACTCCATTCTTGTTTAATGTTTTCCTTATTGTAGATGTGTCAACAAAAATGTTAGCATGTGCCAGAGATTTCTGTAGGTCTTTAGCTGACACTCTGGGATTCTTCTTTACCTCATGCAGCATTCTGCGCTGTGCTCTTGCAGTCATTTTTACAGGACGACCGCGCCTAGGGAGAGTAGCAACAGTGCTAAACTTTCTCCATTTGTAGACAGTCTGTCTTACCGTGGACACATGAACATCAAGGCTTTTGGAGATACTTTTGTAACCCTTTCCAGCTTCATGCAAGTCAACAATTCTTGATCGTAGGTCTTCTGAGAGCTCTTTTCTGCGAGGCGTGGTTCACATCAGACAGTGCTTCTTGAAACCAGTAAACCCAAAACAGGTGTGTGTTTTTTAAGGGCAGGACAGTTGTCAGCAACACATCCAATATCATCACACTGATTGGAGTCAAGGTTGGCTCACTCCTGGCTCCAATTAGCTCTGGGAGAAGTCATTAAGCTAGGGCCTCACATACTTTTTCCTCCCTGCACTGTGAATGTTTACATGTTATGTGCAATTAAACCATGGCAACATCTAATGTTTGGGTAGTATTATGTTCAGCAGACTGTGTTCTTCTATTGTTGTGACTTAGATGACGTTCAGAGCACATTTTATGGCCAATTCATGCAAAACTCCACGTAATCCCAAGGGGTTCACATACTTTTTCTTGCAACTGTATGAGGGCTCGGCTCGTGGAGCTTACAATCTAAAGGAAGGGGGAGGTGATACAAAAAGGTGATAGCTGCGGGGGATGATCTGGCGGAGGTTGTTCAAGTACAGTTCTTAGGTGGAGGTGGGGTAGGCTTCCA